>NC_084625.1:39738554-39771054 GCF_033978795.1 Nerophis ophidion
CAATCAATCAATCAATGTTTGTTTATATAGCCCTAAATCACAAGTGTCTCAAAGGGCTGCGTGTGTGTGTGTGTGTGTGTGTGTGTGTGTGTGTGTGTGTGTGTGTGTGTGTGTGTGTGTGTGTGTGTGTGTGTGTGTGTGTGTGTGTGTGTGTGTGTGTGTGTGTGCGTGCGTGCGTGCGTGCGTCATGATCAATACTGGAGTGACTCACTCCATAGAGAGTTGTCTGTTTAGAGCAGCTGGCCGGGGACATTTTTTTTCCAGTTTAGTTTGGGTAAGCACTCCATTTATGTCAGCATAGCTTTGTTCCAATTTCCAAATTTATACCCGCAAGTCACACTGAATGCACTTCATCGGCTTGCCTCTGTTCCAACATTCAACCCTTCCTTCCTGCTTGCTTCTAGAAGCAGCAGTTCATCCTCAGTATATTCAATTTCAAAAATATAAGGTTATGAATCCCCATTTGGCCCAAAATAGCAGTCTTTGTTGTCTGTTACCAAGTCTGCCATGATAAGAAAAGACGCACGCATTTGTTTCCGGAAGTAGGAATACACATTTGTTGCCGGAAGTCAATCAATCAATCAATCAATGTTTACTTATATAGCCCTAAATCACTAGTGTCTCAAAGGGCTGCACAAACCACCACGACATCCTCGGTAGGCCCACATAAGGGCAAGGAAAACTCACACCCAGTGGGACATCGGTGACAATAATGACCCAGTGGGACGTCGGTGACAATGATGACTATGAGAACCTTAGAGAGGAGGAAAGCAATGGATGTCGAGCGGGTCTAACATGATACTGTGAAAGTTCAATCCACAATGGATCCAACACAGTCGCGAGAGTCCAGTCCAAAGCGGATCCAACACAGCAGCGAGAGTCCCGTTCACAGCGGAGCCAGCAGGAAACCATCCCAAGCGGAGGCGGAAAGTCGAAAGTGTGTTGCTATGGAAACGGGATAAAAATGTGCTAAGAAAAAAAGTTTCAGCGATGACCAAAATGACCAAAACACGGTAAATATTGAACATATTATGTATTGTTATCAATCAATCAATCAATCTATGTTTGTTTATATAGCCCTAAATCACAAGTGTCTCAAAGGACTGCACAAGCCACAACGACATCCTCGGTTCAGAGCCCACATAAAGGCAAGGAAAAACTGTTATGAACGTGTCTGTTTATATGGGCTCTGCATAAGTCCTGAAAATTTTAAATAAGACTATGACGGCACAATGGAGATATTTATAAAACAATCTTTCCTTCTTTCTTACTCCCCTCAAAATGAGCCGTTTCGAATTTGCTACAAATTGTGACGTTTTTTCCAATTAGTGACGTCAGCAGATATCTCCATATATGGTAAAGTAAATCAAAGAGCTTTGTGCGAGTTTGCTGGTGTAGTCGAAAGTAGCATACAGTTTGAACTTAATCTGTCAGTAGACTATAGGAAAGCGCTAAAAACTACAGAAAAGATAATGGGGAGAAGACACAGTCAAAGTGGAGGCACGTAAATAGGATTGCCCACAAAACTATGCAACATTTTGACCAAAGAACCACCGTTACATGTTATGTAGCCCACAAGGAAGTTTATTAAATGCAGAAAGCATAATCTGACCCCTTTAAGTTGAAGTGGAGTGGTAATTTTGTTTTTGGCAACACCTACTGGTCACAATAATTCCTTACATTCAGCTCATGATGCAGTAATTTGAATGATGCGGACACGTTTGTTACTGGATACTTTCTAATATGCTTTTTTGCCTTGGAAACTTTGTACTCAGTGGCCTAGTGGTTAGAGTGTCCGCCCTGAGATCGGTAGGTTTTGAGTTCAAACCCTGGCCGAGTCATACTAAAAACTATAAAAATGGGACCCATTACCTCCCTGCTTGGCACTCAGCATAAACAATGCAAAAAAAAAAAAATTTGAAAAAAACTGTCATCTGCTGGCAGCTACGGCTGCCAAACTTAAACCATAAAATTAAAGTAAAACATTGTAAACCATATAATGATCAAAACATTATATTTAAAGAAATTTTCATGAAATGTTTTGCGGAAAAATATCGTAATTTTACAGATTTTTACTAAATTTTTAAGATGAACTACCTTTAATAAAGTGATTATGCAAACAGTTCTGCAGAAAAATACCTTTATTCTAAAAAGTTTTTCCAAATTATTACGATCAACCAACTTTAATGAAGTGACAATGCTGGCATTTCCACAGAAAAATACCATATTTTTACAGATTTTTTCTGAATTGTTAAGATCAGGGGTCTCAAATTCAATTTACCTGGGGGCCACTGGATGCTGAAACTACGTGAAAGGTGGACTCACTTTCGTTGAATGACTATCCTGACCTAGCAACATACTTGCCAATCCTCCCGATTGTACCGAGAGACTTCCTGTGACCCTCGCAAAGGATTGTCCCGTGACAGCACTGCCTTCATTGTCTTCGACAACATTTCATCGCGTTCGCTCATTCATTATACAAACAGCGTGCCGACTGAGAGGCATGTTGTATAGAGCTTTGTTGAACATTCAGTAGTGACTGCAAGACATACTTGATCAACAGCCATACAGGTCACACTGATGGTGGCCGTACAAACAAATTTAACACTGTTACAAATATGCGCCACACTGTGAACCCACACCAAACAAGAATGACAAACACACCGTCACACAACATAAACACAAAAGAACAAATACCCAGAATCCCATGCAGTGCTACTCTTCCGGGCTGCACCCCCGCCATCACCGCCCCCCTCCGTGTGTCGGTTAAGGTGGGCGGGGTTTGGTGGTTGCGGGGGTGTAACCCGTAAGTAGCGCTGCATGGGATTCTGGGTATTTGTTCTTTTATGTTTATGTTGTGTTACAGTGAAGATGTTCTCCCGAAATGTGTTTGTCATTCTTGTTTGATGTGGGTTCACAGTGTGGCGCATAATTGTAACAGTGTTAAATTTGTATGTACAGCCACCGTCAGTGTGACTTGTATGGCTGTTGACTGTTGATCAAGAATGTCTTGCAGTCACCAACAGAGAAAAATGTTAAATTGTTAGTATGAGCATAAACCTTTATATAACAGGCTACATATATTTTTCAACTTGAATATAAAAATACCCCTAAATATTAAAAAAAATAAGATTTACCTTAAAATTACATATAAAACTGTTAGATTGTTAGTATGGACATAGGCTTTTATATAACAGGCTACATATTAAATGAAAGTCAATTACTGTAATTTTACATGAATTTAAAAGTAATTTGAGAAAACAGAAAATGATATGTATAATTAATTTGGTATTTTTCTGTAAAAAAATAGAAATATACATATTTTGTCATTACTGGTATATTACTTAAAATAACAGGCAGTTTGTTTATTTACAGATAAATTCTTCAATTCTGCAGTTTTACAACCTATTTAAAAAAATAGAACAATTACAGTAGACATTTAGAGTAAATTAACCATAAAAAATAGGATTTTTTTTTTTTTTTACAGTGAAGGGTTGGAATTGGGGGTTAAATCACCAAAAATGATTCCCGGCCGCGGCGACCGCTGCTGCCCACTACTCCCCTCACCTCCCAGGGGGTGAACAAGGGAATGGGTCAAATGCAGAGGATAGATTTCACCACGTCTGGTGTGTGTGTGACAATCATTGTAAGTAATATGCAACGTAATATTACCATTTTTGCTTTTGTAATAGATACATTATGGCAATCTTTCTTGTTTTGTACAAATTAATTCCATAAATGTAGTTAGAGCAGTTAAACTGTATTATCTGGCATTACTAAACCAATATAATTAATCAAATGAAGTTAAAATGACACTTTGATTGTTAAAAAAAAACTTTGGTAAACTACTGTACACACTGCAGAAACTGAAATCTCAAATGAGGATGATATTTGCTTATTTTCTGTCTGATAAGATAATTATTCTCACTAAGCAGATTTTATGTTAGAGTCTTTTACTTGTTTTAAGTGTTTTGGTCCTAAATGATCTCAGTAAGCTTGTTGCTGAGATTTGATGACCTATATTGAGTAAAACATGCTTGAAACTAGAATATCAACTGTTGCAAAGCTGTGTCAAGTATAAAACTACTTTTTTTAAAGTAATCATTTCTTATTTCAAGCATGAAAAAAAAATCATGATTTTGACACAATTGTGTCTCTTAATTAAAACATCTGTTTTAATTTTCAATGAAACAATAGAAAATACGTTCTCATATAGTAGTACAGTTGGCACAGTACAGCAAACTGACAGTTGATATTTAAACGTTTAACATGTGACATTTCAAACAATTTTGAACAGAAATAGTTCAAGCACATTCAGATAAATCCCTCAAAATTACAATTAAAAAAATATTGGCCGTGGGCCGGGCTCTAAATATGCGCACTAATTGACTTGGCGCGATGATGTCATGTTATCGATGGGAAACTGCATTTTTAGACCATATGATTTGCCTGAGCGACTCGTAGACCCCGAGAGTAACAAGCGGTTGCCTTGTTGCCTTTCCATTAAAAAAAAACAACTAGTTTTTAGTACACATTTTCTGGTTTCAAGAAATGTAATGCCGAGCGCATATCATTGTGTCAACATAATGGCACTAGCATTTACTTCATTTAAGAATATTTTTCAACATACAGTGGGGCAAAAAAGTATTTAGTCAGCCACCGATAAAAAGATGACAGAGGTCTGTAATTTTCATCATAGGTACACTTCAACTGTGAGAGACAGAATGTGAAAAAAAAATCCAGGAATTCACATTGTAGGAATTTAAAGAATTTATTTGTAAATTATGGTGGAAAATAAGTATTTGGTCAACCATTCAAAACTCTCACTGATGGAAGGAGGTTTTGGCTCAAAATCTCACGATACTTGGCCCCATTCATTCTTTCCTTAACACGGATCAATCGTCCTGTCCCCTTAACAGAAAAACAGCCCCAAAGCATGATGTTTCCACCCCCATGCCTCACGGTAGGTGTGGTGTTCTTGGGATCCAACTCAGTATTCTTCTTCCTCCAAACACGACGAGTTGAGTTTATACCAAAATGGATACATGGATGATACAGCAGAGCATTGGGAGAATGTCATGTGGTCAGATGAAACCAAAATAGAACTTTTTGGTATAAACTCAACTTGTCGTGTTTGGAGGAAGAAGAATACTGAGTTGCATCCCAAGAAGACCATACCTACTGTGAAGCATGGGGGTGGAAACATCATGCTTTGGAGCTGTTTTTCTGCTAAGGGGACAGGACGATTGATCCGTGTTAAGGAAAGACTGAATGGGGCCATGAGATTTTGAGCCAAAACCTCCTTCCATCAGTGAGAGCTTTGAATGCTTGACCAAATATTTATTTTCCACCATAGTTTACAAATAAATTATTTAAAATTGTGAATTCCTGGATTTTTTTTTCACATTCTGTCTCTCGCAGTTGAAGTGTAACTATGATGAAAATTACAGACCTCTGTCATCATTTTAAGTGGGAGAACTTGCACAATCGGTGGCTGCCTAAATACTTTTTTGCCCCACTGTATTGATTGAGCAAAAAGGTCTTTTTTTTCTACCAAGAAAAGTGCACTTATTAGTGAGAATACACTTATTTTAAGGTTTTTTTGGGGGGTTCATTGAGGTTAGCTAATTTTACTTGTTTTGTAAAGTCTTGACAAGCCACATTTTCTTGTTCTATTGGCAGCTAATTTAGCTTAGTTGAAGTAATATACCCCTCATTTTTGTATTTTTTTCTCTTATTATTGAGCATTGACTTTTTGCAGTACATGAAACGGCACACTGCCACTTGGGCTAATATCCTTGGTTAGTCACATGACAAGCACTCCTAAATGTTTACTACACATGACTTATGACTTTATGTTGTATTCGTAATAGATTGGCTCTAATTAATGTAATTTTCTTTGCCAACAAAGAAAGAAAGCACTCAAAAGTAATAATCTTCCTCTCACCAGATCCTTGTAGTTCGCTGGGCTCCACACAAGGATCTGGGTCTTCTCAATAGGAAATGTATTTCAGAAGGCGGGGCCTTGAAAAAAAAAAAATCATTATATGTGATTGGGTAAACCACTTGTCCGTTATCTTGAATGACGTGCTACTTCAACCGCTCACATCCAAATCAACCTGTGACGCTGATGAGAGCGACGCTAGGAAATCATAAACAGAACAGCCGACATATTGGATAACGACAGAGTGAAAGGTTCTCTGTTCTTCTTTTAAATAATTAATATTCAATAGATTCCAAACCGGGGTGGTGATTCCTCTCTTTTAAGAAGTTGAACCCCAGGGTGTGTTCCAACTATCGTGGGATCACACTCCTCAGCCTTCCCGGGAAGGTTTATTCAGGTGTACTGGAGATGAGGTTACGCCGGATAGTCGAACCTCGTATTCACGAGGAACAGTGTGGTTTTCGTCCTGGTCGTGGAACTGTGGACCAGCTCTATACTCTCGGCAGGGTTCTTGAGGGTGCATGGGAGTTTGCCCAACCAGTCTACATGTGCTTTGTGGACTTGGAGAAGGCATTCGACCGTGTCCCTCGGGAAGTCCTGTGGGGAGTGCTCAGAGAGTATGGGGTACCGGACTGTCTTATTGTGGAGGTCCACTCCCTGTATGATCAGTGCCAGAGCTTGGTCCGCATCGCCGGCAGTAAGTCGGACACGTTTCCAGTGATGTTTGGACTCCTCCAAGGCTGTCCTTTGTCACCGATTCTGTTCATAACTTTTATGGACATAATTTCTAGGCGCAGTCAAGGCGTTGAGGGTATCCGGTTTGGTGACTGCAGGATTAGGTCTCTGCTTTTTGCAGATGATGTGGTCCTGATAGCTTCATCTGGCCAATATCTTCAGCTCTCACTGGATCGGTTCGCAGCCGAGTGTGAAGCGACTGGGATGAGAATCAGCACCACCGAGTCCGAGTCCATGGTTCTCGCCCGGAAAAGGGTGTAGTGCCATCTCCGGGTTGGGGAGGAGACCCTGCCCCAAGTAGAGGAGTTCAAGTACCTAGGAGTCTTGTTCACGAGTGGGGGAAGAGTGGATCGTGAGATCGACAGGCGGATCGGTGCGGCGTCTTCAGTAATGCGGACGCTGTATCGATTCGTTGTGGTGAAGAAGGAGCTGAGCCGGAAGGCAAAGCTCTCAATTTACCGGTCGATCTACGTTCCCATCCTCACCTATGGTCATGAGCTTTGGGTCATGACCGAAAGGATAAGATCACGGGTACAAGCGGCCAAAATGAGTTTCCTTCGGCGTGTGGCGGGGCTCTCCCTTAGAGATAGTGTGAGAAGCTCTGCCATCCAGGGGGAGCTCAAAGTAAAGCCGCTGCTCCTCCACATCGAGAGGAGTCAGGTGAGGTGGTTGGGACATCTGGTCAGGATGCCACCCGAACGCCCCCCTAGGGAGGTGTTTCGGGCAAGTCCGACCGGTAGGATGCCACAGGGAAAACCCAGGACACGTTGGGAAGACTATGTCTCCCGGCTGGCCTGGGAACGCCTCGGGATCTCCCAGTAAGAGCTGGACAGAGTGGCTGGGGAGAGGGAAGTCTGGGGTTCACTGTTTAGGCTGCTGCCCCCGCAACCCCACCTCGGATAAGTAGAACAAGATGAATGGATAGATAGATTCGACAAAACAGTTGCAATAGCCGAATCATTGTCAGCACCCGACTCCTCGCTGCGTGCCGCCAATGTTTGAATCAAACAGTCGCTTTGGCGCTACATCACATCCATGAAATCCCGCCCGGCGATCCTGATTGGTTCATTAGTTTTTGCTATCTTGAAGGAGTTTGTGATGCCTTCGATCCCAGATCCTTGTGTGGATCTGTCGAGAGTCCGGTTACTAAAGTAAGGCTTTGTTTTTAAATGTGCTAGCCCGATGCTACATTGGATATTCCATTTACACTACTGATTAGCATGAGTAAATTCATTATTGTCCTCCAACAAGCACACAAATTTGGTCTTTTCTTGTATTTTAGTCAAGTCATTTACAAATGGTAAACTTGGTAGGTGATAGGCTACTACTGTATGAGCAGCTATGATTGATTGATTTAAACTTTTATTAATAGATTGCACAATACAGTAGATATTCCGTACAAATGACCACTAAATGGTAACTGTCACGTTTGGGACGCATCGTGCGTGCGTGTTGTGTCACCCCCGGATGTGTGAGGACCAAGGACAAGCAGGAATAGCAGGTAAGAGCTGGTTTAATGCAAAAAGGTAAAATAACAATAGTACAAAAATAAAGTAAAGGCGTGCCGGAGCGCACGAGAAGCTAAGGCGGAACTTACCAAACAAACAAGCACTAGAAAAAAACAAACGTGAAAGTTGCATGTAGCAAATGACGAACCAAGACCGAACAAAGGGAGGAGGCAGGTTTAAATACAGAAACAATAATCATCAACAGGTGTGCGTCAGAAAACCAGAGCAGGTGGAACAAATCAAGTCGCCATGGTGACAAAACAAACAGGGAAATGCACACACAAACTCAAAAATCCAAACAACAAACGATCCGGGCAGCGGATCGCAACAGGTAACACCCGAATAAGTTTTTCAACTTGTTTAAGTCGGGATCCACGTAAATCAATTCATGTTAAGCATGGTAAGCTAAGCAAACAAGGGCACACAAGCCAGACATACTTAATAAGTGTCCTTAACTGAACAATATTGCAGTCTATAACAGCACATTTGTCAATATAAACAAGTATCAAATCATTGTAGTTGCATATTACTTACACCTACAAAGTCTCCAAGACATAAGCGTATTAGAAAGTACCCAGCAACAATTGTGTCCGCATCATTCCAATTACTGTGTCATGATATTATTAACTTAATCAATTATTGTGATCACTCGGTGTCGCCAAAAACAAATACCACTTCACTTCGCCTTAAAGACAGCATAAGTCCAGACAGTTATGCTGGTGTCATACCTGTTCTTAATTTGACTAATTTCATTTGATTGTGACTAACATTCTGTCATGACGTAGAATTTTTCGCAACTTACTGCGGGGATTGTTCTCCCGGGATGCAATCTGACTATACTGGACACGGTTTGATGGTAGGAACGTTATTTAATTATTCAAACTCAAAGTACTACAAAAATCGCTCAAGGCGAAGGCACAGCTTAACGCAGGAAACAAAAGCTAAGACTTAGCATAAACTATGGACACGAAACATGAAACTAAAACCATGAAAAAAACCTCCCTAAACTTTGGCTTGAAACAAAGTAGTAAGAACGATGGACATGAAACAAAAAGACATGAATCGAACAGCATGACCTACGGCAAGAAAAGTCAAAACAGGGCGAACTGGAAAAACAGGCTTAAATAATAGTCTCTGATTAGAGCAGGTGCGTGATCCAAACACATGAGACAGGTGAAACTAATCAGTCGTCATGAAAAGTAAAACAAATAAGGGAGCGCAAACAGGAACGAATGGATCCCAAAAACTAACAAAAAATAACAAAACAAAATCCAGACCACAGAACATGACACATTCCACACTACAAAATAATACAAGTATGTACTATGATTGGTGCTGTATTATATCAATATCCGTATTGTTTTGGAAGTAATAAGTATATTATTTACTGCAGTGGTTCTCAAATGGGGGTACGCGTACCCCTGGGGGTACTTGAAGGTATGCCAAGGGGTACGTGAGATTTTTCTTTTAAATATTCTAAAAATAGCAACAATTAAAAAATCCTTTAAAAAATATATCTATTTAATAATACTTCAACAAAATATGAATGTAAGTTCATAAACTGTGAAAAGAAATGCAACAATGCAATATTCAGTGTTGACAGCTAGATTTTTTGTGGACATGTTCCATAAATATTGATGTTAAAGATTTCTTTTTTTGTGAAGAAATGTTTAGAATTAAGTTCATGAATCCAGATGGATCTCTATTACAATCCCCAAAGAGGGCACTTTAAGTTGATGATTACTTCTATGTGGAGAAATCTTTATTTATAATTGAATCACTTGTTTATTTTTCAACAAGTTTTTAGTTATTCATATATCTTTTTTTCCAAATAGTTCAAGAAAGACCACTACAAATGAGCAATATTTTGCACTGTTATACAATTTAATAAATCAGAAACTGATGACAAAGTGCTGTATTTTACTTCTTTATCTCTTTTTTTCAACCCAAAAAGTTTTGCTCTCATTAGGGGGTACTTGAATTAAAAAAATGTTCACAGGGGGTACGTCACTGAAAAAAGGCAGAGAACCACTGACTTACTGTATAATCACTTTGTAGGACTCAACAAAAGACAAGACTGGCACATTCAACTTAGGGGAAGTATATTTATAAACGCTTTTTTTTTCTCTAGAGGCTCAAAGCACCTTAAAGGCCTACTGAAACCCACTACTACCGCAATCTGATAGTTTATATATCAATGATGAAATATTAACATTGCAACACATGCCAATACGGCCGGTTTAGTTTACTAAATTACAATTTTAAATTTCCCGCTGAGTTTCTTGTTGAAAACGTCGCGGAATGATGACGCGTGCGCGTGACGTCCCGAGTTGCAGGAGACTTATTAGCGCAGCACCATTTGCGGCTAAAAGTCGTCTCTTTTCATCGCGCAATTAAACAGTATTCTGGACATCTGTGTTGCTGAATCTTTTGCAATTTGTTCAATTAATATTGGAGAAGTCAAAGTAGAAAGATGGAGTTGGGAAGCTTTAGCCTTTAGCCACACAAACACACGGTGATTCCTTGTTTAAAATTCCCGGAGGTGAAACTTTACTATGGATCAGAGCGGTCAAGCGAACATGGTTCTGGCAAGTTTCGGTGAGAAAATTGTGGAAAAAAGTCGCCTCTTACCGGCGATCAGCTGCTGTCGACTTCCATCAGAGACTGGTGTCAAGACACCCGTGGACAAACCCCTCCGACTATCAGGTACTATTTAATCTCACTCAAAGACTATTAAAACAATAAACAGATAAGCGATTTCCCAGAATTATCCTAGTAAACGTGTCTAAAAACATCTGAATCCGTCCCAATGCAATCGCCTTTTTTTTTTCCTAGTCCGTCGCTATCAATATCATCATCCACAAATCTTTCAACCTCGCTCAAATGAATGGGGAAATTGTCATTTTCTCGGTCCGAGCAGCTCTTGCTGCTGGAGGCTCCCATTAAAAACAATGTGAAGACATGAGGAGCCCTCACCCTTGTGACGTCATCGTCTGCGACTTCCGGTACAGGCAAGGCTTTTTTATCAGCACCAAAAGTTGCGAACTTTATCGTCAATGTTCTCTACTAAATCCTTTCAGCAAAAATATTGCAATATCGCGAAATGATCAAGTATGACACATAGAATGGAACTGCTATCCCCGTTTGAATAAGAAAATCAAATTTCAGTAGGCCTTTAAATAGTGAAACCCATTATCTCCGTTTAAACCAGTGTGGGTGGCACTGGGAGGAAGGGCAGAGTGTCTTGCCCAAGGACACAACAGCAATGACTAGGAGGGCAGGAGCTGGAATCGAATCAAGTTCCTGGCAAGGTCGATCCGCCGACTGAACCACGCCACCCACTTGATGGCAAAGACTATTTAATGACTACGGCAACATGACAGGAAACAAAGTGAATTTATGCATGCTTGCAAATAATAAGAAAAGAAAACATAACTGGACAGTAGAGTTATTATCAGACTTTAAAGGCCCACTGAAATGAGATTTTCTTATTTAAACGGGGATAGCAGCTCCATTCTATGTGTCATACTTGATCATTTCGCGATATTGCCATATTTTTGCTGAAAGGATTTAGTAGAAAACATCCACGATAAAGTTGGCAACTTTCGGTCGCTAACAGAAAAGCCCTGCCTTTTACCGGAAGTCGCAGACGATGACGTCACATGTTGATGGCTCCTCACGTCCTCACATTGTTTTTAATGGGAGCCTCCAACAAAAAGAGCTATTCGGACCGAGAAAACGACAATTTCCCCATTTATTTGGGCAAGGATGTAAGATTCGTGTTTAAGGATATTGATAGCGACGTACTAGAAAAATTAAAAATAAAAATAAAAAACGCGATTGCATTGGTACGGATTCAGATGTTTTTAGAGACATTTACTAGGATAATTCTGCGAAATCCCTTATCTTTCTATTGTGTTGCTAATGTTTTAGTGAGTTTAATAGTACCTGATAGTCTGGAGGTGTGTGTCCACGGCGGTGTGTTGACGCCAATGTCTCAAAGAAGTCGATGGCAGCTTTATGGGCAGCACCAGCTCAGCTGATCCCCGGTAAGAAGCGACTTTTTTACCACAATTTTCTCACCGAAACCTGCTGGTTGACATTCGGTGGGGGTCCATGTTCGCTGTGATCCATAGTAAAGTTTGACATCCGTGAATTTTAAACAAGGAATCACCGTGTGTTTGTGTGGCTAAAGGCTAAAGCTTCCCAACTCCATCTTTCTATTTTGACTTCTCCAATATTAATTGAACACATTGCAAAGGATTCACCAACACAGATGTCCAAAATACTGTGTAATTATGCCGTTAAAGCAGACGACTTTTAGGTGTGTTTGTGTGCAGCGCTCATATTCCTAACAGCCTGTGATGTCACGCGTACACGTCATCATTACGTGAAGTTTTCAAGAAGAAACTCCAGGGAAATTTAAAATTGCAATTTAGTAAACTAAAAAGGCCGTATTGGCATGTGTTGCAATGTTAATATTTCATCATTGATATATAAACTATCAGTGGGTAGTAGTGGGTTTCAGTAGGCCTTTAAGATTATGGAAAGAAACATCTATTACCACATAAACACACACCAAAAATTGGTATTGATTACCAGGTACCAGGAGTTTGGGTTGGAATGTGAAAGTATGCTCCTAATGACCGGTGACATGCTTGAGTCACTAATAACAGCATGAATTCATACTGATGTAACCTTCCTCTATCTGCTGTATTTCTAACACTTTTTCACCTCTCCTCCTCCTCTTCCACCTCCTCCAACATCCTGCCTTTTAACTGGAAATCACCTCATCCTTCGCCTTCCTGTATCCTCCCCTCCCTTTCCCTTTTTTCGCCTGGCCGCATCTCGTCCTGTTTTCGCCCGCCCCGTCCCCAGGTGTTAAAAGGTTTTCCAGAGTGTCTCCAGGCGGACATCTGTCTCCATCTGAACCGGACTCTGCTGCAGAACTGCAAGGCTTTTAAAGGCTCCACCAAGGGCTGCCTCCGGGCGCTGGCCATGAAGTTCAAGACCACCCACGCGCCTCCCGGCGACACGCTCGTCCACGCCGGGGACGTCCTCACTGCCATCTACTTCATCTCCAGAGGATCCATCGAGATACTCAGAGGAGACGTGGTGGTGGCTATATTAGGTAGACTAATGCTTCTTAACTCTTTGCTGTCTTTGCTGGTACATTTAAAGGGGAACATTATCACCAGACCTATGCAAGCGTCAATATATACCTTGATGGTGCAGAAAAAAGACCGTATATTTTTTTAACCGATTTCCGAACTCTAAATGGGTGAATTCTGGCGAATTAAACGCCTTTCTGTTTATCTCTCTTTTTGCGATGACGTCAGAACATTTTCAACCCATTGTAAACATTGGGTCTCAGCTCTGTTATTTTCCGTTTTTTCGACAATTTTTTGGAACCTTGGACACATCATGCCTCGTCGGTGTGTTGTCGGAGGGTGTAACAACTCTAACAGGGAGGCATTCAAGTTGCACCACTGGCCCAAAGATGCGAAAGTGGCAAGAAATCTGCCTCCAGACACCCTTTGAATGTACCAAAGTGTCTCCACATTTTACCAGCGATGACAGACATGGCACAGAGATGTATGGATAACCTGCAGATGCATTTGCAACGAAAAAGTCAACAAAATCACAAAGGTGAGTTTTGTTGATGTTGACTTATGTGCTAATCAGACATATTTGGTCGCGGCATGACTGCCAGCTAATCGATGCTAACATGCTATGCTAATCGACGCTTTCATGCTATTTACCGGCGGTGCTAAAGCAGACATGGCACAGAGATGTATGGATAACCTGCAGATGCATTTGCAACGATAAAGTCAACGAAATCACAAAAATCAGTTTGACTGCCAGCTAATCGATGATAACATGCTACGCTAATCGATGCTAACATATTTAAAGGTGGTGCCAAAGCACACATGGCACAGAGATGTATGGATAACCTGCAGATGCATTTGCAACTATATTACGTTTCCTTACACCCACATTTAATGCAAAAAAAAACACTTACCAATCGAAAAATTTAAGTTGCTCCAGTGTCAAGAGATGTGAAAGTCCTGATCGTTTTGTCCGCACATTTTACGGGCGATGCTAACGCAGCTATTCGGCCATGCTGTGGCTATGAATAGCGTCAATAGCTATTCGCTCAATAGCTTCAGTTTCTCCTTCAATACTTTCATACTCCAACCATCCGTTTCAATACATGGGTAATCTGTTGAATCGCTTAAGCTGCTGAAATCCGAGTCTGAGTCCAAGCTAATGTCGATATATCTTGCTGTGCTATTCGCCATTGTTTGTTTACATTGGCAGCACTGTATGACATCACAGGGAAATGGATAGTCGCATCGCAAATAGCGAAAATCAAGCACTTTAAAGCTTTTTTTAGGGATATTCCGGGACCGGTAAAATTTTGAAAAAAACTTCAAAGAATACAACAAGCCACTGGAAACTGATTTTTATGGTTTTTAACCCTTTTGAAATTGTGATAATGTTCCCCTTTAAATACGTTTACGTAGAACTAGGGTTGTCCCGGTACCAGATGTATTTTGATACTTTTCGATACTTTTCTAAATGAAGGGCACTACAAAAAATGCCATTTTGGCTTTATTTTGACCAAAAAATGTTAGGGTACATTAAACATATGTTTCTTATTGCAAGTTTGTTCTTAAATAAAATCGTAAACATACAAGACAACTTGTCTTTTAGTAGTAAGTAAGCAGACAAAGGCTCCTCATTTAGACTGCTGACGTATGCAGTAACATCCATCCATTTCTACCGCGTGTCCCTTTTTTGAAGAATAACAATGAACGACCCAGATTTCCCTCGCCCTGATGCGGGTCACCTGGGCCCCCCTCTGGAGCCAGGCCCGGAAGTGGGGCTCGATGGCAAGCGCCTGGTGGCCCGGTCCCCTCTCCAATGGGCTCACCACCCATAGCAGGGGCCATAGAGGTCGGGTGCAATTTGAGCTGGGAGGGAACTGGGAGCTGGGAACGCCTCAGGATCCCCTGGGAGTAGCTGGACGAGGTGGCTGGGGAGAGGCAAGTCTGGGCTTCCTGGCTTAGGCTGCTGCCCCCGCGACCCCACCTCAGATAAGCGGAAGAAGATGGATTGTCCCTTTTTTGGGGTCGCTGGACCCAATCTCTTCTGCATTCGGGTGGAAGGTGGGGTACGCCCTGGACAAGTCGCCACCTCATCGCAATCCAGTAACATATTTCATTTTATCCTCTTAAGGCCCAAGCTGTTTTTTTTACATGCTTTTATGTATTTATCTTTGCTATTTGGGCTTATTAGACCTTATTTATAATAAAAACTAAGAATCATCTTTTTATATGATATATTTAGTCCATAAGTACACAAACGTGTACATCATGTGTAGTGACATGCTGATTCTTATTTTTACACTTTTTTTTTTCAAAATTCCATTGTATGTTGTACTCTTCTGACACCACCAGATGGCAGTATAAGTGTCCACGTAAGGGTCCATCCATCCATCTATTTTCTACCGCGTGTCCCTTTTTTGGGTTCGCTGGAGCCTATCTCAGTTGCAATCGGACGGAAGGCAGGATACACCCTGGACAAGTCGCAACCTCATTGCAATGCAGAACATATTGTCATTTTTCATTTTATCCTCTTAAGGCCCAAGCTGTTTTTTACATGCTTTTTTAAAAATTTCTCTGCTATTTGGGCTTATTGGATCCTAATTAGAATAAAAACTAACAATCATCGTTTGATACGATGTACTTAGTCCATAAGTACACAAACGTGTACATCATGTGTCGTGACATGTTAATTCTTATTTTCACACTTTTTTTTTTTTTTCAAATTCTATTGTATGTTATACTCTTCTGACACCACCAGATGGCAGTATAAGTGTTCACATAAGGGCCCATTCATCTATCCGTTTTTTACCGCTTGTCCCTTTTGGGGTCGCGGGGCATTCGGGTGGAAGGCGGTGTAAGCCCTGGACAAGTCGCCGTCTAATCGCAATGCAGTAACATTTTGTGTCATTTTTCATTTTTTTAATTTCTCTTTGCTATTTGGGCTTATTGGACCCTAATGAGATTAAATACTAAGAATCTGTCATGTCTTGTGATCATGTTTTGTTTAGTTATATTCTGTTTGTTTTTGACTTCATTAGTTCCTGTTTTTGCGCACCCTGGTTTGTTTTAGTTTCCATGACAACTCGTTATTTTTGTCCTGTACTCATTTGGACTCACGCATCCGTGTTAATCATGTCACTATTATTTAAGCTTGTAGTCGCCAGGCAGTCGGCCTGGCGTCATTGTTCTTTTCATGCACTGTTCATGCTAGTTTTTTTCACCTCATAGTTAATGCTGCTCATTTCACGTCACAGCGTTTTTTTGGTTTCATGTCCATAGTCTAAGAGTTTGTTTTTGTTTCCATACGCTAAGCTTGTTTCTCCGCCTTGTGCGCGCCTCTTGTTTGTACTTTTCTGAGTTAAAGATTTAATCATGTTTTTACCTGCACGCCATGTTCCGAGTAGTCCGTCTGCCTTCCTGGGAGAACGACCCCCCATCTTGACAGAAAAAGATTAAGTATATAGTCCATAAGTAACAAATGTGTACTTCATGTGTAATGACATGCTAATTCTTATTTTTACACTTTTTTTTCTCCAAATTTCCATTGTATGTTTCACTCTTCTGACACCACCAGATGGCAGTATAAGTGTCCACATACGTGGCCATAAGACCCTAATACAGTCGTGTACACGAATTTGGAAATAACAGCTAAAAGGTGCTGTCCACGCATGTGGCCACTTAGGCCTTTCGAGGCCATTTTATCAGAATTTTGAAGGACAAGTGGTCGAAAATGAATTATTACTTTCTCTTTCAACATGTCCTATCTACACTTCTGTTAAAACGTAATAATCACTTTCTCTTCTGTTGTTTGGATACTTTACATGAGTTTTAGATGATACCACAAATTTGGGTGTCGATCGGATACCAAGTCGATACAGGATCATACATCGGTCATATTCAAAGTCCTCATGTGTCCATGGACATATTTCCTGACTTCGTAAACATAATATGAATGTTTTAAAAATGAAAGAAGATGTTGTGATGGAAAAAAATATCCATGTAATCATGGTAGTATCGACTTGGTATTTGTACTTGGTTTTATTACAGTGGATGTCAGGTGTATATCCACACATGGCATTTGTTTACATTGTGACACCGGTGATGTATTGTATTTTCCTACGGTGTGTAGTGAAGCATGTTTAGCTATTCCCCGTCCTGCACGGATGATACTGGTAAGAAACTTACTTTATTTGTCGCCATGGAGGCGAAGATTAGTGATTTAGAAGTAACTAAAACACTGCGGACAAATGGCCGTTAGCTGCTAGCTAGCTAGCCAGGCTTTAAATCACCTCCTCTTGAGGGTGTTTCGGTGTTGTTGTTAGTATTTAAAGGCCTACTGAAAGCCACTACTACCCACCACGCAGTCTGATATAGTTTATATATCAATGATGAAATATTAACATTGCAACACATGCCAATACGGCCTTTTTAGTTTACTAAATTGCAATTGTAAATTTCCCGGGAGTTTCTTCTTGAAAACGTCGTGTAATGATGACGTGTACGCGTGACGTCACGGGCTGTTAGGAAATATGAGCGCTGCACACACACACAGCTAAAAGTCGTCTGCTTTAACCGCATAATTATACAGTATTTTGGAGATCTGTGTTACTGAATCTTTTGCAATGTGTTCAATTAATATTGGAGAAGTCAAAGTAGAAAGATGGAGTTGGGAAGCTTTAGCCTTTAGCCACACAAACACACGGTGATTCCTTGTTTAAAAATCCCGGAGGTGAAACTTTACTATGGATCACAGCGGACATGGATCCCGACCGAATGTCAACCAGCAGGTTTCGGTGAGAAAATTGTGGTAAAAAAGTCGCTTCTTACCGGAGATCAGCTGAGCTTGTGCCGCCCATAAAGCTGCCGTCGACTTCCCTGAGACATTGGCGTCACCACACCCGTGGACACACACCTCTGACTATCAGGTACTATTAAACTCACTAAAACTAGCAACACAATAGAAAGATAAGGGATTTCCCAGAATGATCCTAGTAAATGCGTCTAAAAACATCTGAATCCGTCCCAATGCAATCAGGTTTTATTTATTTTTTTCCAGTCCGTCGCTATCAAATATCAAACACAAATCTTTCATCCTCGCTCAAATTAATGGGGAAATTTTTGTTTTCTCGGTCTGAATAACACTTTTTGTTGGAGGCTCCCATTAAAAACAATGTGAGGATGTGAGGAGCCATCAACATGTGACGGCAATATCGCAAAATGATCAAGTATGACACATAGAATGGACCTGCTATCCCTGTTTGAATAAGAAAAATCTCATTTCAGTAGGCCTTTAAGCCAAAATGCGTCCGTTCTCCCTTTTCTGTCTACACACTGTGTCTGCTTGTAAGTACTCAGTGATTGTGCGCTGCCGAACATGTTGCTCTGCTCATAAAACCAGCAATGTCACGGCGTGACATGCTTGTTAAAAAAAAGTGTGGGGCTAGGGGGGTTACTTTTTAGAGGTGCTATAGTACCGAATATGATTAATTCGACCTTAGATAAGCATTGAAAAACGGATAGATGGTCGGATGAATAGTATCACGGTACTGTAAATTGTACAACCCTTCTTAGAACCATTTAACCCACATTGAAAATCATTATTTAGCCGCAAACTTTCATAGGTCTGTTTGATAGTTTGCATGTTCTCCCTGTGACTGCGTGTGTTCTCTCCAGGTACTGCGGCTGCCTCCAATGACACAGTTGGACAGTCCTCTAAGTGTTTCCCTTCTTACCATTTCCAGGAAAGAACGACATCTTCGGCGAGCCTATCAACCTGTACTCTCGACCGGGTAAATCCAATGCAGATGTGCGGGCTCTGACCTACTGCGACCTGCACAAAATATTCAGGGAAGATGTCCTGGAGGTACTGGACATGTACCCAGAATTTGCAGACCACTTCTGGAACAACCTGGAAATCACCTTCAATCTTCGTGATGTGAGTTGTATCATCCAAAAACAAAACAAAACTACCATGAATTGATTAACGTGGACCCCGACTTAAACAAGTTGAAAAACTTATTGGGGTGTTACCATTTAGTGGTCAATCGCATGGAATATGTACTGAACTGTGCAATCTACTAATAAAAGTTTCAATCAATCAATTAATCAATCAAAAAACACAGAAAAAACTATAGACGGATATAACCTTTTCACTTCCGATACGATACCGAAAATAATCCGTTACAATATCAGCAGGAATCATTCATACTTTTATCATTTTGTAGTGTGGAATGTTAAAATAGGTTTGATCAAGTAGTCAGAGAACACTGGTAGGTAAACACTTACCGTAGTTACTAATAACCATCTGGAATGGACATATGCTATCTTTAAGTTGAAGTGGCATGGTATTTTTTGTTCTAACACCTAGTGGTGACAACATTTCATGAAGTTAAACTCATGACTAGAGATGTCCGATAATATCGGCCTGCTGATATTATCGGCCGATAAATGCTTTAAAATGTCGGAAATTATCGGAATCCGTTCCAAAATGATTGGTATCTGTTTTAAAAAAGTAAAATGTGTGACTTTTTAAAACGCCGCCGTGTACACGGACGTAGGCGAAAGTACAGAGTGCCAATAAACCTTAAGGCAGGGGTCACCAACGCGGTGCCCGCGGGCACCAGGTCGCCTGTAAGGACCAGATGAGTAGCCCGCTGGCCTGTTCTAAAAATAGCTCAAATAGCAGCACTTACCAGTGAGCTGCCTCTATTTTTCAAATTTGTATTTATTTACTAGCAAGCTGGTCTCGCTTTGCTCTACATTTTTGATCGTAAGAGAGACAAAACTCAAATAGAATTTGAAAATCCAAGAAAATATTTTAAAGACTTGGTCTTCACTTGTTTCGATAAATTCATTCATTGTTTTACTTTGTTTTCTTATAACTTTCAGAAAGACAATTTTAGAGAAAAAATACAACCTTAAAAATGATTTTAGGATTTTTAAACACATATACCTTTTTACCTTTTAAATTCCTTCCCCTTCTTTCCTGACAATTTAAATCAATGTTCAAGTAATTATTTTTTTTTAATTGTAAAGAATAAAAAATACATTTTAATTTAATTCTCCATTTTAGCTTCTGTTTTTTGGACGAAGAATATTTGTCAGATATTTCTTCAAATTTATTATGATTAAAATAAAATAAAAAATATTCTGGCAAATCTAGAAAATCTGTGGAATCAAATTTTAATGTTATTTCAAAGTGGATTTTAACCTATTTAATACATGTCATAACAATTCTAAAATTAATCTTAATCAGGAAAAATTACTAATTATTTTCCATAAATTCTTTTTTTGAATTTTTTCAAAAATATTCAAATTAGCTAGTTTTTCTTTTAATTTTTTTGGGTGGAATTTTGAATTTTAAAGAGTCGAAATTGAAGATAAACTATGTTTCAAAATTTAATTTTCATTTTTTTCGTGTTTTCTCCTCCTTTAAATCATTCAATTAAGTGTTTTATTCATCATTTATTCTCTACAAAAAAACCTTCCGTAAAAGGGAAAAAAAATGTACGACGGAATGTCAGACAGAAATACCCATTTTTTTATATATATATATGTATAGATTTATTCACTAAAGGTTAATTGAGCAATTTGGCTATTTCTGGCAATTTATTTAAGTGTGTATCAAACTGGTATCCCTTTGCATTAATCAGTACCCAAGAAGTAGCTCTGGTTTCAAAAAGGTTGGTGCCCCCTGCCTTAAGGGCACTGCCTTTGCGTGTCGGCCCAATCACATAATGGCTACGGCTTTTCACACACACAAGTTAATGCAAGGCATACAGGTCACACTGAAGGTGGCTGTATAAACAACTTTAACACTGTTACAAATATGCGCCACACTGTGAACCCACACCAAACAAGAATGACAAAGACGTTTCGGGACAGACAACAGAACGAATACCCAGAACCCATTGCAGCACTAATTCTTCCGGGACGCTACAATATATGCTTCTACACACACATAAGTGAATGCAACACATACTTGGTCAACAGCCATTCCGATCACACGGAGGGTGGCCGTATAGACAACTTTACACAGTTACAAATATGCGCCACACTGTGAACCCACACCAAACAAGAATGACAAACACATTTCGGGAGAACATCCACACCGTAACAGAAAATAAACACAACAGAACAAAGACCCAGAACCCCTTGCAGCACTAACTTCCGGGATGCTACAATATACACCCCTTGCTACCACCAAACCCCGCTCACCTCTTTATTTTATTTTCAAATTTATTAGCCTGTGGAAAAAGTTAATGTTGATATTTACCTCAGAAGGCTGCATATAGAAAAGAGGCGTTCAATTTTTTATTTAGATTTTATTTAATATACCATTGATGTTTTTTGTTTGTTTTGTGAAAGTTGATTTTGCACTATTAAGTTATATAAGCGTTGCTTGTTCCATATTCAATCTGAAAGCAAATCAGAGTAGCAAACTGAGCAATAATTAACATTTTATCTCTTGCTACTTCAAGGCTTGAATGTTTGATTCATTCATTAATGTTATTTTATTTTCAAATGTATTATTAGCCTGTGGAAAAAGTTTATTTGGATATTTACCTCAGTAGGCTGCAAATAGAAAAGAGGCATTCAATTGTTATCTAAATTGTATTTGATATGCCATTGATATTTTTCAATTATTATTATTTGAAACTGGATTTTGCATGTCACTATAAAGTTATATAAGCCCTGCTTGTTCAATATTCAATGCAAAACTTGTTTGGGTCCCTATTAAAAGGTTAATTTGTTGAACCTTGGCCCGTGGCTTTGTTCAGTTTTACATTTTGGCCCACTCTGTGTTTGAGTTTGACACCCCTGGTCTATAGCCTACCATGTATACCTTTTTGTAAATGAATTAAGTAAAATACAAGAGAACATTAAATGTTAAATTTACACAAGTAAACCCGCTGCAGGGTGGTTTGTATCAGACGCGTTATCACACATTTTAAATGCAAGAATCAAATGTTTTGATGACATGGGATCGATATCCCAGATTGGGGCGGCATAGCTCGGTTGGTAGAGCGGCCGTGCTAGCAACTTGAGGGTTGCAGGTTCGATTCCCGCTTCCGTCATCCTAGTCACTGCCGTTGTGTCCTTGGGCAAGACACTTTACACACCTGCTCCCAGTGCCACCCACACTGGTTTAAATGTAACTTAGATATTGGGTTTCACTATGTAAAGCGCTTTGAGTCACTAGAGAAAAGCGCTATATAAATATAATTCACTTCACTTCGGATCAGTATCGGATCAGGACACCCCTACTAAATACAGAAAATTAAGAGTTCAACTTATGCGAAATTAAGGTTTTTAGTTTCTAATAATATGTGTAGTTTAATTACCAGTGTGCTTTTTTTCAGACCAACATGATCCCAGGCTCTCCCAGCAGTGATGAGTCCAAATGCGGGGGCTTCAACAAATTACGCAGGCGCAAATTATCATTCCGGAGGCGCACAGAGAAAGGTACCTGTTGTCAAAGACAGTGGCACATTTTGTCGTAAAATCACACCACCTTCATCTGAATACGTGCTTCCGTAGATGATGCCGACGCCGGTGAAATTAAAAAGAGCCACAAGTCGGTGAGTCGCAGAAGAGAGAGGGAAGCGAATCACAACCAGAAACGTCAGGAGGCAGCGAAGAGACAGTATCGGAGCTCGGTGTCTTCGCACTCCAGTGGTGATGAGGTGGGACCTGATAATGGACCATTTTGTAAATACAAACCCCGTTTCCATATGAGTTGGGAAATTGTGTTAGATGTAAATATAAACGGAATACAATGATTTGCAAATCCTTTTCAACCCATATTCAGTTTAATGCACTACGAAGACAAGATATTTGATGTTCAAACTGATAAACATTTTTTGTTTTGCAAATATTCATTAACTTTAGAATTTGATGCCAGCAACATGTGACAAAGAATAAATCAATCAATCAATGTTTATTTATATAGCCCCAAATCACAAATGTCTCAAAGGACTGCACAAATCATTACGACTACAACATCCTCGGAAGAACCCACAAAAGGGCAAGGAAAACTCACACCCAGTGGGCAGGGAGAATTCACATCCAGTGGGACGCCAGTGACAATGCTGACTATGAGAAACCTTGGAGAGGACCTCAGATGTGGGCAACCCCCCCCCCCCCCCTCTAGGGGACCGAAAGCAATGGATGTCGAGCGGGTCCAACATGATGCTGCGAAAGTTCAATCCATAGTGGCTCCAACACAGCCGTGAGAGTTCAGTCCAAAGCGGATCCAAGACAGCAGCGAGAGTCCCGTCCACAGGAGACCATATCAAGCGGAGGCGGATCAGCAGTGTAGAGATGTCCCCAATCGATACAGGCGAGCAGTCCATCCTGGGTCCCGACGAGCGGTCCATCCTGGGTCTCGACTCTGGACAGCCAGTACTTCAGTACAAAGAAGTTGGGAAAGGTGGCAATAAATACTGATAAAGTTGAGGAATGCTCATTAAACTTATTTGGAACATCCCACCTGTGTGCAGGCTAATTGGGAACAGGTGGGTGCCATGATTGTGTATAAAAACAGCTTCCCAAAAATGCTCAGTCTTTTACAAACAAGGATGGGGCGAGGGTCACCAATTTGTAAGCACATTGTCGAACAGTTTTAGAACAACATTTTGTCAACGAGGTATTGCAAGGAATTTAGGGATTTTACCATCTACTGTCCGTAAAATCATCAAAAGGTTTAAAGAATCTGGAGAAATCACTGCACGTAAGCGATGATACTACAGACCGTTGATCCCTCAGGCGGTACTGCATCAAAAACTGACATCAGTGTGTAAAGGATATCACTGCATGGGCTCAGGAACACTTCATAAAACCACTGTCAGTAACTACAGTTGGTCGCTACATCTGTAAGTGCAAGTTAAAACTCTACTATGCAAAGCAAAACCCATTTATCAACAACACCAAGGAACGCCGCTGGTCCCGAGCTCATCTAAGATGGAGTGATGCAATGTTGAAATGTGACCTGTGGTCTGACGAGTCCACATTTCAAATTATATTTGGAAACTGTGGACCTGGTGTCCTCCGGAACAAAGAGGGAAATAAGCATCCGGATTTTTATAGGCGCAAAGTTCAAAAGCCAGCATCTGTGATGGTATGGGGGTGTATTAGTGCCCAAGGCATGGGCAATTTACACATCAGTGAAGGCACCATTAATGCTGAATGGTCAATACAGGTTTTGGAACAACATATGTTGTCATCCAAGCAACGTTATCATGGACGCCCCTGCTTATTTCAGCAAAACAATGCCAGGCCACGTGTTACAACAGCGTGGCCTCGTAGTAAAAGAGTGCGGGTAATTTCATGGCCCGCCTGCAGTCCAGACTTGTCTCCCATCGAAAATGTGTGGCGCATTACGAAGCTTAAAATACGACAGCGGAGACCCCGGACTGTTGAATGACTGAAGCTCTACATAAAACAAGAACGGGAAAGAATTCCACTTTCAAAGCGTCAACAATTTTTTTCCTCAGTGTTGTTAAAAGAAAAGGTGATGTAACACAGTGGTGAACATGCCCTTTCCCAACTACTAAATTCTAAGTTAATTTTTATTTGCAAAAAAAAAATAAAGTTTATGAGGTTGAAAATCAAATAGCTTGTCTTTGTAGTGCATTCAATTGAATATGGGCTGATAATGATTTGCAAATCATTGTATTCCGTTTATATTTACATCTAACACAATTTCCCAACTCATATGGAAACGGGGTTTGAACTTCATAAGTACTGTGGAACCCTTTTGGGTCGATGCTCCTTGGACTGTTTGGCGCACCACATTTAAAAAAAAAAAAAAAATACCATGACCATGTACAGTAGGAAAGGGATTCATCCGACCCTAATCGTCCCGGTTTACCCGAAACATGAAACGTGACGAATTGGGAGGGTGCACTTTCCACTTTTGCATGCCAGTGTTGAATATCTCGAAATGTGTTTTGTGACCACAGCGTCAGTTGCTATGGAGAATGGCGCTTTCCATCATTTTCAGCAGACTGCATTGCACAATGTATAGATCCCCCTCTTCCTCTTACGCGAGATCTCCCCAGGATTGAGGCCATAAAACCCTTTCCCGCTGTATGTGGACGTTGACTTAAGCGTAATAAGAACAAAACCCAAAACCAATGAAGTTGGCACGGTGTGTAAATGGTAAATAAAAACACAATACAATGATTTACAAATCGTTTTCAACATTTATTTATTTGAATAGACTGCAAAGACAAGATATTTAATGTTCGAACTGAGAACATTATTTTTTTTTTGCAAATAATCATTAACTTATAATTGAATGGCAGCAACACATTGCAAAAAAGTTGTCACAGGGACATTTTTACCACTGTGTTACATGGCCTTTCCTTTTAACAACACTCAGTAAACGTTTGGGAACTGAGGAGACCAATTTTTTAGCTATTCAGGTGGAATTCTTTCCCATTATTGCTTGATGTACAGCTTAAATTGGGGTGTCGGTTATGGTATTTTATGCTTGATATAGTGCCACATATTTTCAATGGGAGACAGGTCTGGACTACAGGCAGGCCAGTCTAGTACCCGCACTCTTTTACTATGAAGCCACCTTGTTGTAACATGTGGCTTGGCATTGTTCGGCTGATATAAGCAGGGGCGTCTCACATATGTTGCTCCAAAACCTGTATGTACTTTTCAGCATTAATGGTGCCTTCACAGATGTGTAAGTTACCCATGCCTTGGGCATTAATACACCCCCATACCATCACAGATGCTGGCTTTTGAACGTTGCGCCTAAAACACTCCGGATGGTTCTTTTCCAAAAAACAATTTGAAATGTGGACTCGTCAGACCACAGAAAACTTTTATACTTTGCATCAGTCCATCTTGGATGAGCGAAGCAGGCGGCGTTTCTGGGTGTTGTTGATAAATGGCTTTTGCTTTGCATAGTAGAGCTTTAACTTGCACTTACAGATGTAGCGAAAAAACTCTAGTTACTGACAGTGTTTTTCTGAATTGTTCCTTAGCCCATGTGGTGATATCCTTTACACACTGATGTCGGTTTTTGATGCAGTACCGCCTGAGGGATCGGAGGTCATGGGCATTCAATGTTGGTTTTCAGCCTTGCTGCTTACGTGCAGTGATTTCTCCAGATTCTCTGAACCTTTTGATGATATTATGGACCGTAGATGGTGAAATCCTGGCAATAGCTGCTTGAGAAATGTTGTTCTTAAACAATTTGCACCCTGACTAACGATGTGCTGTGGCAGGGAGATGAATCTGTTGTAACCGGCCTCACTCCTTCCTCTGCAAT
Source organism: Nerophis ophidion (assembly GCF_033978795.1). Lineage (NCBI taxonomy): Eukaryota > Metazoa > Chordata > Actinopteri > Syngnathiformes > Syngnathidae > Nerophis > Nerophis ophidion. The sequence continues at coordinate 39,765,144 of NC_084625.1, forward strand.
GTTGGACATTCCACATGGTCAGTCCACACCCAAACGTTTCTCGGAGCACACAGACGCGGAGGCCGAGGCCAGGACCGGCAACACCTGCAATGCATTGTCAGGTAAGCCCAACTCGTTCCACTCCTTCTGTTGTCCGAGTGTACGCTGACAAAAGTAGTCCATGTCCAGGTGCTCTCTCGGGTGTGTCCAACATCTTCAGTTTTTGGGGGGAGAACCGAGGGGGCGGTCAGTACCAGGAGGTTCCCAGCTGCAGCCTGGCCTCACCCCCATCCCTCGGCACACCTTTGCACAGCTTGAGCCGCCAGCAGCGCAACCAACTGGACACACGCCTGGACCTGCTGCAGAAACAACTTAATAGGTATACACCGCTGCCAAACTTGCATGGCTTTAGTTTGGAGATGTGTGTTTGACACCAGATGCACATGCAGATACTTGAAAAAGAAAAATAGTATCCGGTAAACCCGATTCCATAATGACACCAGTGCCAGGGTAAACGGTAGGAACCACACCAAAGAAATTGGTGCTTGATTTCAGTGCTAAATAAGTGCTTTGACTTTATGTAGAATCAAAACATCCATCCATCCATCCATTTGCTACCGCTTGTCCAATTCGGGGTCGCGGTGGGTGCTGGAACCTATCTCAGCTGCATTCGGGCGGAAGGCGGCGTACACTCTGGACAAGTCGCTACCTCATCGCAGGGCCAACACAGATAGACAGACAACATTCACACTCACATTCACACACTAGGGCCAATTTAGTGTTGCCAATCAACCTATCCCCAGGTGCATGTCTTTGGAAGTGGGAGGAAGCAAAAGTGGGAACCCACGCAGTCATGGGGAGAACATGCAAACTCCACACCGATAGATCCCGAGCCCGGAATTGAACTCAGGATTCCCCAGGACCTTCATACCACCGTGCTGCCCAGAATCAAAACAAATCTTTGCTTGATCGTTTGAGTGTAACTAATGGAAATTGTTAAAATCCGGACCGGATTGTGTGCTCGGAACTTTAAATGAGGTGGTGTGCCTCAGATGGTAGAGCGGTTGTTCAGAAACTTTAAGATTCCCGGTACGAATCTAGCTTCCACCATCCTAGTCACTGCCGAAATGTACCGTATTTTTTCGGACCATAGGGCGCACCGGATTAAAAGGCGCATTAAAGGGGTCTACCGGTAATTACGATTTATTTCCAGATGTAAAACACTATCCTGTGGTCCACATAACTGGTGATGGTGGTTCTCTGGTGAAAGTGTTGCATAGATTGTTTTCCAGATAATTTAGGACGCTCCATTTTGTGGGCGGTCTTATATACGTGGCTCACTTTCGGCAACGTCTTCACCCCCTCATCTTTGTTGTAGCGGTGTAGCGTGCAAGGACGGGAGTGGAAGAAGTTAAGATAAGCTCCAGCCTATCCTGCCGATTGTACTGTACCGTATGTCCCGGCAAGAAATCTGCTTTCCAAGGACTCCGGCTTATTAGTGATTCCTAAAGCCCAGATAAAGTCTGCGGGCTATAGAGCGTTTTCCGTTCAGGCTCCAGTACTCTGGAATGCCCTCCCGGTAACAGTTTGAGATGCTACCTCAGTATAAGCATTTAAGTCTCAACTTAAAACTCATTTGTATACTCTAGCCTTTAAATAGATCCCCTTTTTAGACCAGTTGATCTGCCGTTTCTTTTCTTTTTCTCTTCTGTCCCACTCTCCCTTGTGGAGGGGGTCTGGTCCAGTGGCCATGGATGGAAGTACTGGCTGTCCAGAGTCGGGACCCAGGATGGACCGCTCGCCTGTGTATCGGTTGGAGACATCTCTGCGCTGCTGATCTGCCTCCGCTTGGGGCGGTTTCCTGTTGGCTCCACTGTGGACGGGACTCTTGCGACTGTGTTGGATCCACTATGGATTGAACTTTCACAGTATCATGTTAGACCCGCTCAACATCCATTGCTTTCCTCCTCTCCAAGGTTTCTCATAGTCATCATTGTCACCGACGTCCCACTGGGTGTGAGTTTTCTTTGCCCTTATGTGGGCTCTACCGAGGATGTCGTTGTGGTTTGTGTTGTGGTTTGTGCAGCCCTTTGAGACACTAGTGATTTAGGGCTATATAAATAATCATTGATTGAGTGATTGAAGTGTCAAACAACGTAGCAGCAAAATGGATGGATGGATGGATCTTCTCAAACGTGGATTATAAAATAATGCAACATCAATGCCCCGTGAAAAACCGCCCGACCAGAACCCTCTAATAACTAAAGTTCCTTGGGTAAATAATGTAAACTCACTATAGTTTTAGCGCTTTCATAGCAAGTCTACTGACAGATATAAGTAGGAACTTTACCCTACTTTATATTAGAAATGGCAATAGCGGAAGATAAATGCCACATAAGAAGGTAGAGAAAAAGAAGAAGCTTAGGACTACGGTGTTGTCATGGACTACACTTGTGGACGCGCGCAAATTTTAAGGACTTATGCAGATCCCAAATACACATCAGCAGGTACCAGAAGGTAAGACAAGTTCATTTTGCATAATATTGCGAATCAAAACGGCAGAAAATATGTCTGCTAATAGGTGCTATTTTGCGGTCCTTATACACACACCATACTAATACTCGTATGTTTAATGCACTGACAATCCATCAAGTGGTGCAGCTTCATAGCTTACCAAAGTCGTACTAAAAACATTTTGACAGATTTTTGAGCACCGTGTGTAATGTTCTATATTCTCAATGGAACATTTAAAGTTTTGGTGTTGTTTACTGGTGTCATGTTGCAGTTTACACATATCTCTTATGTATGACTGCTATCTACTGGTCACACTTATCATTACACTACGTGCCCAATAAAATTGCTACGAGGTCGATAAGTACAACCAGATTTTTGCCGTACATTAGATAAATAAAAAAATAGATTGACATAGTTTATGCAGCGCACAGGAGAGTGGTAATGTGTGGGTGCTATGTTCTACGTGGTGGCAAACAGCAGGGGGGTGAACATTAAAACCTAAAACCAGTGAAGTTGGCACGTTGTGTAATTCCTAAAAAAAATTAAAATAAATTAAAACACAATGATTGAAAAATGGCCTCCGAATGCTTTTGTTATTAATTTTGCGGCCCTCACTGAAAAAAGTTTGGACACCCCGGGTATAGACGATCGTAACAACGGCAAATATATGTTATTTGTTTGTGAAATCCAAAACAGGATTGTTTAATCACAATACAGAGCAGTTACAATATATCATCATGCTACCAAAGCAGTGATAGGAAAAGTGTAAGATTTTACTGACCAAAAACAAGAATGTAGCAAGCATAGCATCTGTTTTGAAATTATTTAGCTTGAAAAGGTCTCAACACCGCCAACATTTTTATACAGTTTAGAATATATATTCATAATTGTGAAAAAAAAGAATTTTTTTTTATTTTTATTTTGAACCACTAATGGTAACATAAGCTAGCACGTGGTGTTCTTTCTTTCTTTTTGGTTTAAAAAAAATTATCAATTTGAAAACAAACCCTTTAAAGGGGAACTGCACTTTTGTAGGACAATAACACATGTGTTTTTATCTTTATTATGCATCTAAATTGTAATCATCTAAATGTGGAACGTAAATCTTGTGATGAAAGATATAAACATCCCATCAGTCGGCATCAGTTGTTTTATCCTGTTCATAGTTTGTATTTCTTGTTCAGCACTTGGCACTTCTATATGATGCTTATGATGCCATCCTCCTCATATTCAGGTTCAAAATTATAAGGTTCTGATCATGGCCGGCTCTATGCAGGGGCAAGAGGGGGCAGAGCCCCCTTAAATAAATGTCTTGCCTCCTCAAATCAAAAGTGAGAAAGCAAATTTTAATAAACTCACAAAATTACTACATTACAAGTTGACAAAATTATCTGCACTAGCGGAAAAATCCGCCAAAAAAGGGACACACACGATATAGTAGTGTCGGCTTCCCTCTCATCCCTCCCTCCGCTGTGCGTGTATTTAACATTCCACAGGCTGCGCAGCCGACACACACACGCACACACCCCTCAGCCCTCAGTAAACTTCCAATCACTGTTGCAGTATGAAAGTAAAAGAAAAGGAAAAGTTGTCTACATTTATCATATACTTGTTAGGATGGGTGTATCTGTGTAGTCTTATCTGTCATAAACACGTTTATCGTCGCAGACTTTCGGTGCTACGGAGTTCCTTTTTTTTTTTTACAACTTGACGAGAGCAGTGACAGCGGAGGCTCCGAGCAGCTGTGGTTTGGAAGGCAGAGAGCCTCCACTGTCCCTGTAACAAGCTACAAGTAATTTATGATGCTGTTAATGACGGTAAAAATGAAACATAAGGTATATATCCTGCTTAGCAGTCCTCCTCTGCTGTCCTCTGTTCAGAGCGGAGTCCCTAACAACGGCCCGTTTTACTTAGCAACGGTCTGGCAATTGACTGCTGGAATTCTTTTTCTGTTGTTTTTCTTGTAATTCTACATAGTCAACCTTTAATGTTTTAATTTACATTTTGTAATAAACAAATTATACGTTTCATTTGATATGACCAAGACACCTAAAAACAAAAACACAGCCGTTTTCATCAATTTACAAGCAAGTGGGCAACACACATACATTGGAGTGAATGAATGTTGTGCCCAGATGAGTGCCCACGTCCACTGCATGTGACAAACTGAAGACAAGTGACATGTGTCTGACAGACCCCTACGTAAAGCCCCGCCCCAGGCTGTAGTCCTGTACTGTTGCTGTTTTTCTTCATGTAATCACAGCGGGTTTTTTTCTGTTGTTGTTCAAGCTTACTTATTTTCTGCTCCAGCTTCCAGCAGCTCACAAAGAGAAAGTTAATGCTCTGTAATGCATCCATTTTTCAGAGCATTTAAAAAGTCTAGTCCTGCTCCTGCATGTAGTTGTAGCAATGATGCTACTGCTAGTACATCAGGGACAGCAGCTAGCAATACTGCTCGGTTGGTAGAGTGGCCGTGCCAGCAACTTGAGGGTTGCAGGTTCGATTCCCGCTTCTGCCATCCTAGTCACTGCCGTTGTGTCCTTGGGCAAGACACTTTACCCACCTGCTCCCAGTGCCACCCACACTGGTTTAAATGTAACTTAGATATTGGGTTTCACTATGTAAAGCGCTTTGAGTCACTAGAGAAAAGCGCTATATAAATATAATTCACTTCACTTCACTTTAGCACCAGCAAGCACTGTTTCTCCTGCACCAGCTCCCTCCGTCCCCCCAACAAGCGCTCCCCCAAAGCAGCCTGCTCAGCTACCCAGTGACTTAAATGGCAACGCACCATCTCAGCCAATACTGGGTGGCTACCCAAAGCGTGCATTTGGTACAACATTAAGATCATTCAATCCTGCCTGGTACCGCACACGACCATAGCTAGAGTATTCTGTGGTGCGAGACGCCTGCTTCTGTTTCCCCTGTCGGAAATATGGCAGCGCTGTTAATGTTTCCCCCCCTGAGGGATTGCCACCTTATTGTGGTCAGGGGGTTGGCGTGCCTCAGTGACCATAAGAGCTTTACCAGCAGGAGCTTAGTCTTCAGGTGGGACACCCAAGTTGGACAGGTCTGAAGGTAGAGGCCTAACAAAGTGCAATCCACTACTCCAGGTTGGAGTTGGACACATAGCTAAAGACCCATTTCAATGAAGAAAGCATCGTCACTATAAGCACAGAAAAAGAAAGGTGCTGGAGCATGATGTGTACACATGATGCCCCCTTCATATTTCTGACTGCCCCCTCATATAAGCATGCCTAGAACCGCCCCTGGTTCTGATCATCATTTGCCCTAATGTAGTCGCCGTTGGCTCTCAGGAGTTCCGCCCTGATTCGTAGTAGTAGTAGTGGTTGTGAAAGGAAATAGCAAACGTTGTGATGTGCCATGATGGCTGCTGCGATGTAACAATAAGGCAGGA
>NC_084625.1:39776054-39796054 GCF_033978795.1 Nerophis ophidion
TTCGTGTCAGTGGCGCTTCCGAAAACTAAGTTGGTAAAAATGTAGTGTTAGCTGGCCTAACAGGAAACCTGCTGTCCCCTTTCTGTCATCGCTTCCTTTTACCCTGATGTCCCCCCCCCCCCCCCCCCCCCCCCTGCCCCCAAGCTTCCCAAGAGTGCACTTGACTGGCTGGTTGGTTTGCACTTCAGGGGTGGGAACCGGAGCTTTCAAAAGCCATGCATTTTCTTGATGAACATATCAGCTGCCCCACCAGGACCGTTGGCGACAAACACCGCGGCGTCACGGACACCTGTCACCGTGTCGCTGGCTAAACAAACACGGGATCCCACTTTTTTTTTAAACTCGGTAAGCATTGAGTTTGCAGACGAGACAGCAGTTTTAAGTTTATCATTGTTGACTTTGCTACCTCAGATTTCACCGGTACATCTTTTGGTTTTTCACCCTCGACGCTTTATCTTGTAAATAGCAGTTATCACACGTAAATATACACGTTTGCGACAAGACGAATGCGCCATTAATCTATATATACTTCTTTATGCACTGGCAAGAAAACATGAGTGAGTGCGCTTTAATACGATTATGTAGCGTGTGATTGTATACTCAATTTTGTGTGGCTCGGTACGTCAACGCAAACCCATGGAGGCTTTTTGTTGTTTGTGTAACGTCGAACTAGCCCACGTAAAAAATCCCTTTAACAGAAAAGTTCCAAAATACTTTTTCTTCTGCCCAAGATTTTAATGTTCCAGAATCTACAGTTTGACCAAGCAAGCATCGTTTTCTTGCCTTAAACGAGCAAACATCCGAAGAGGTATGTCGATGTTCGGACACACAGGGTGAAGAAGAATCCGAGTTATGTGCAAACGGAGAAAGTTTGCTGTACGGTTCAGCTTTATAGCTTCTAAAAGCAAAATTTAACTTCATTTAAGTCAGCACTGATTAAGTCCTGACTCGGAGTGTGACGGTACGCCACAATCAGGGTTTAGGTACAGCCAGGGAACAGAATGCAAAACGTAAAACCGCCATTTTGATATGTTTTGTACATTAACAATGCTCAAACCAATCCAGTGTAGGTCAATGTATGCTGAACTCGGGGTGAGAAACATTCAACACCACGATTTAATTATAGTTCAGGGGCTACAATTGAATTATAAATCCATTATTAATGCATTTTTATTATTATATAGCCGAGGTTACTGTGGTTTATCCATTAGACCAGGGGTCGGCAACCTAAAATGTTGAGCCATATTGGACCAAAAATACAAAAACAAACATGTCTGGAGCCGCAAAAAAAATAAAAGCCATATTACATACAGTACAGATAGTGTGTCATGAGATGTAAATTGAAATAAGAGGACTTAAATGAGCTCAAATATAGCTACAAATGAGGCATAATGATGCAATATGTACATATAGCTAGCCTAAATAGCATGTTAGCATCGATTAGCTTGCAGTCAAGCAGTGACCAAATATGTCTGATTAGCACTCCACACAAGTCAATAATGTCAACAAAACTCACCTTTGTGCATTCATGCACAACGTTAAATGAGACGGAAAAATAAGGGTCATAAAACACATCTTAGAAAGTCAGACAAAGTTATAAATGTAAACAAACTACGGTGATTTCAAGGACTGACGAAATTAGTAGGACAAAACGGCGCTCGCCAAATACTCGAATCAGTTAGGCATGTTTAATAAAAACAGTGTGCTTTATGACAATTAGGGAGGTTTGTGTCATGTTTGTCCTCCTACAGAAACTATATTAAAACAAAAAAAACTGTTTTTTACCCCTCATCTTTTTCCATTTTTCATATAGTTTTGAAAAAGCCCCAGAGAGCCACTAGGGCGGCGCTAAAAAGCGGCATGCGGCTCTAGAGCTGCGGGTTGCCGATCCCCGAGTTAGACAGTGCTCAATACCGGGGTAGAGCGGAATATTCGTTAGGTCAAGCCTGTTTCGCAGGTTTCCCTGCTCTTCAGGGGAGTTAACCTGAGAAACAAGCTTGTAGGGATGAAATAGCCTCAGTCTTTTTTCCTTGACCCAACGAATCTTTATTATTATATATTATGAATTGAATTATACAAGTATTAATATATACCATAATAATTCATTTGCAATAATATATCATTTATACGGTAATAATTTTCCTGACTATAAGCCGCTACTTTTTTTCCCAAAAATTGAAGCCTGCGACTAACACAAAGGTGCGGCTAATCGATAGAATTTTATTCGTTGACTGCTAAATTATGTAATGGATTTAGCAAAAAAATCAAACAATGTACTAAAAAAAACTGTTCAAACTCAGTGTTTACAAAGTATTAGGCGGAAAAAATATCTAGAACCTTTTTTTAAAAAGTGAGAAAATCTCATTAATCTGATAAAGGAGGAATAAAGACATCAAAAAGTTGTCTGTTTTGTTTGATCAGCCGTTTTACTGCCTTGTCACGGGCACTATTTGGAAACAATTTAGGTATGTACATAAACATTTACAAAATATTTATATGTAAATATCTCATTTCACTACATACCGGCAGCTAATATATGAAAAAAAAAAAGTTCTTAAAAAATGTTGCTTATATAGCTTATGTAGCTTTTATACCTGAGCAGTTTATAGCCCAAAAATGTCAGTACATTTTTAATCCAATTAATCATAATTTGTGATCAAAAATGTAATCATTCAGTGATCCGTATATATTTGCGGCTCATAGTCCAGTACGGCTGATGTATGAAATGTTCTTCGAAGGTTTAGTGAGTGCGGCTTATAGTCCAGAAAATTTGGTATTCAAAACTTGTTACCCACAACCTTTAGCATAACAATTAGCCGAGAGACAGCTCGTTGCCCAAAAACTTGTTAGCCGAGGTACCTCTGCAACATACTATACGTCCTCAATAATAAAGTCATTGTATTTTTACAATATGCAGATTATCAAGATGGACAGTAAAATTTGAGCTCCAGGACAAAAATGGCCGCAATTTGGACACCCCTAATTTATGAATGATAGTAAAACATTTTAATATTGGTTGAAGTACAGTTTGTAGTCCCAATCTCCATTGCTACTAAAAAAAATCGTATCCATGAAGTATTTGTTGACTTATTTCACCAGGAAGGCTAAGGAGACTTTACTTATGGAAAAAGGTGTTCAAGTTCTAGCCTTTCCTTGGCACTATTGCTAGCCATGATTCCTGCTTACGAAACGCTGCACTGGATTTGTTTAGCGAGTAGGCGCTCAACACACTTGCGGAGAAATCGGTACGATCCTGTACTGAAGCGACATTTCTGTACCGAAACATCCAATTGCAAATGTACCGTTACACCACTGATGAAAAAATGACAATAATAGATGCAGATTGAAATAGGACCCCGGATTTTGCTGTCATACTGTTCTTTTGTATCTAAAAGTGACACCTGTGTTTCTGCTATAATTAGTAATAATAATAATACCAAAATAATAATGTTGTAGGGGTTGATAAATATAACTCATCAAGTCTAAGCTGGTAGAGAAAACAACGCTTCCCTGATGCTCTTTCGACTTTGTCTTCCCTGACGCGTGCATGAAGTTAGTGCAATAGTCCTTTAAAGTTGTAGCAGCCCAAACACTCCCATTCCTGGCTCAGCACTTTTGAATTAGTGCAGATGTTTTTTTTAAAGACTCAGGAATGTGTTTTTTTGCTTAATTTTTCTTTGCTAACTCATTTCTAATTCATGAAAGTAGAATTCACATTTGCATTTTAGTCAAACTTTTAACTCCCTTTTACGCTGAGATTTACAATCATATTCTGGTACTGACTGGTCATTGCTCTTATTTACTTGGTGGTTGATTTCGTTTTGAATGTGTAATGCTGTTTATATATATATATATATATATATATATATATATATATATATATATATATATATATATATATATATATGTATATGTATGTATGTATGTATGTATGTATGTATGTATGTATGTATGTATATATATATATATATATGTATATATATATATATATATATATATATGTATGTATGTATGTATGTATGTATGTATGTGTGGAAAAAAAAAATCACAAGACTACTTCATCTCTACGGAACTGTTTCATGAGGAGTTCCCTCAATCAGGAAACAGGCTTGTAGGGATGAAAATCTCCTGATGATTGAGGGAACTCCTCATGAAGTAGTCTTGTAATTTTTTTATCCCCACACACACATACATATATATATATATATATATATATATATATATATATATATATATATATATATATATATGTATGTATGTATGTATATATGTATATATATATGTATGTATATATATATATATATATATATATGTATGTATATGTATATACATGTATATATATATGTATGTATATATATGTATATGTGTATATATATATATATATATATATATATATACAGCATTTCCTTAGTCATCAGGAGATTTTCTTCCCTACAAGCCTCTTTCCTGATTGAGGGAACCCCTCATGAAACAGTTCTGTAGAGATTAAATAGTCTTGTGGTTGTTCCCACACTTACATATATTGTGCTTTACCACGGTATCGAGCACTATTCTCTGGATAATCTAATTAAGACATATATATATATATATATATATATATATACATATATATATATATATATATATATATATATATATATATATATATATATATATATATATATATATATACCCACTCCTCATTCAATGAATTTTCTTTATTTTCATGCTTATTTACATTGTAGATTGTCACTGAAGGCATCAACACGATAAATCAGGGGTTGGAACCTTTTAGGCTGAGAGAGCCATGAAAGTCAAATATTTTAAATTGTATTTCCGTGAGAGCGATATTATATTTTTTAACACTGAATACAACTAAATGCGTGCATTTTTTAAGTAAGACCAACATTTTTATAGTATAGTAAGTATCTTATTATTTTGAATAACATTATTTTATGAACAGGTGTGGTAGAAAACGAATAGATGGATTAAAATTCTTAAAAAAAAATTATATTTTGAACGTTATTTTTAACATCGTGATTACCAGCGGAATTATTCATTACTTATCGTGTCAAGCAATGTCAGCTTAGCCACATCTGGCTCCAGAGCCATAGGTTCCCTACCCCTGCTATACATGAACACATGTGGGGTTATGCATTTAACAAAAAAAGATGAAATAACTGAAAACATGGTTTATATTGTAGTTTCTTCAAAATAGCTGAGCTTCATGAGGTAGTCATCTGAAATGGTCCTCACTTCACAGGTGTGCTTGAAGCTCATGGAGAGAATGCCATGGGTGTGCAAAGCAGTAACCAGAGCAAAGGGTGGCTATTTTGAAGAAACTAGAATACAAAACATGTTTACAGTTATTTCACATTTTTTTGTTAAGTACATACGTAACTCCACATGTGTTCATTCATAGTTTTGATGCCTTCAGTGACAATCTGCAATGTAAAAAAAAAAAAACCCAATGAATGAGGAGGTGTGTCCAAACTTTTGACCTGTACTGTATATATATATATATATATATATATATATATATATATATATATATATATATATATATATATATATATATATATATATATATATATATATAATATTTTACTACAGTGGTACCTAAAAAAAAACCCACCATCATACAAAAACTGAAAAAAAAATCCCTCATAAGAGATCATGTAAATTTAATTCAAGTGGTCCAGATATGAACAACACATGTTATAGAGAATAATTGTAGTTTTACATGCAGAAAGCAAAGTAAAATACATACAAATGTTGAATGAAATGTCGTTTTTACTATTATTGATAAGTCTTCTTGATGAAGACGTCGTACTCAAAATAAATACAAATAAAAAAGATTATTTGATTGAGCACTGGATTCTGCTGAATCATACTCGGGTTTGTGCCACGCAACGTTTGGCCGTACGATAAGTAACACGGTCTACCAAAACCGTGTGAAACATTTGACCAAATTTTTCAGCGAAAACCGAATCCTACAAAACTTTAGGTACTAGTCATTACACTCATTTGTGTTGTTATCTCTAAGACAAAGCCAGGATGTTGACGTTTTCTTCAGATAGCTTAGCATATATTAACCTTCATTAGGCAGCATTTAGCATCTTTAATAAACAAAATGTATCAAAGTGTCTCTCTGTGGAAAAAGTCTGGATAACCTTGACCTAACTGATGCTCTCAAACACTCCAAACCATTCATAATAAAGTATATTCATACAGAGATCAATTTAAAGGCCTACTGAAACCGACTACTACCCACCACGCAGTCTGATAGTTTATATATCAATGATGAAATATTAACATTGCAACACATGCCAATACGGCCTTTTTGGTTGACTAAATTGCAATTTTAAATTTCGCGCGGAAGTATCATGCTAAAACATCGCGGTATGATGACGCATGCGTGTGACCTCACGCATTGTATCGGACATTTTGGTCCAGCACCGTTCACAGCTATAAGTCGTCTCTTTCCATCGCATAATTCCACTTGTATTATGGACATCTGTGTTGCTGGATCTTTTGCAATTTGTTCAATTAATAATGGAGACGTCAAAGAAGAAAGCCGTTGGTGGGAAGCGGTGTATTGCGGCCGCCTGTAGCAACACAAACACAGCCAATGTTTCCTTGTTTACATTACCGAAAGATGACGGTGAAACTTTACTATGGAACAGAGCGGTCAAGCGAACATGGTTCCCTACCACATGTCAACCGGCAGGTTTCGGTGAGAAAATGGTGGTAATAAGTCGTCTCTTACCGTAGACATGAGCGGAGAGCTTGCGTCGTTCCTCCTGCCCCTGTCAAAGAGGCAGCTGCGGACTCTCTTGCCTCCAACCACCGCCCCCCCCCCCCCCGACCGTCGGATGCTTCCACCGTGGAGGAGGCGGGAAAAAAAATCTCAGCCCTGCCCCCCACCGGCTGCCTTCGAGACACTGGCGGTCACCACATCCGTGGCCACACCCCTCCGACTTTCAGGTTGTACAGGTACGACCATATAATCTCACTAAAATACTAGTAACACAATAAGCAGATAAGGGATTTTCCAGAATTATCCTAGTAAATTTGTCTAATAACATCTGAATCGCTCTGCCGTCTATTTATTTTAATTTTTTTCTAGTCCTTCACTCTCACTTTCGTCATCCAGGAATCTTTCATCCTCGCTCAAATTAATGGGGAAATTGTCACTTTCGCGGTCCGAATCGCTCTCGCTGCTGGTGGCCATGATTGTAAACAATGCTCAGATGTGAGGAGCTCCACAACCCGTGACGTAACGCGCACATTGTCTGCTACTTCCGGTACAGGCAAGGCTTTTTTATTAGCGACCAAAAGTTGCGAACTTTATCGTGGATGTTCTCTACTAAATACTTTCAGCAAAAATATGGCAATATCACGAAATGATCAAGTATGACACAAATAATGGACCTGCTATCCCCGTTTAATTAAAAAAAATCTCATTTCAGTAGGCCTTTAAACATGTCGCTTTAGTCCAAGTATGTGCTTGATTCTATGTGTGCACTTTAGTACTAAAGCGAAGCAAGCGCGTAGCTAAAGGACCTGTATTTTCATCTCATGTGTATTTCAAGAGGAGGAGGAGAAAGACGGTTGGTTGGATAAGATCAAGTCTTGACCAGTGCTGTAGTTTGAACCTGATCAAATGCTCTTAGAGTCGGAAAAGGATACATGTGGCCCCATGCCTGAAGAGAGGACTAAATCATATTGTAATTTCAGTCTGTTGGTAATGAACTGACACTGTGGTCAAAGTTGGAATTGCCACAAAACACATTTCAAGACACTGCACACACCCAATTTGTCACGTTTCCTGTGTCAAGTAAATCGCAACAAATGGAGCCATAGGAATCCCCTCCCTGATGTAGATCTGCCGTATGTTACAGACTGTTTGACTGTACTTGGATTGTTAGTCTGCGATGTGTCAAGTCAATTTTATTTATATAGCACGTTTACAACAACTTTTAAAGGGGAACATTATCACCAGACCTATGTAAGCGTCAATATATACCTTGATGTTGCAGAAAAAAGACCATTTGTTGTTTTTTTAACCGATTTCCAAACTCTAAAAGGGTGAATTTGGCGATTTAAACGCCTTAGAACTGACAGCCGTGACATCACAACATGAAGCGACCCGCCATTTTTCTCAATCTTATTACACACACCAAGTCAAATCAGCTGTGTTATTTTCCGTTTTTTCGACTGTTTTCCCGTACCTTGTTGTCGGAGGTTGTAACAACACGAACAGAGACGGATTCAAGTTGCAACAGCGGCCAAAAGATACGAAAGTCCCTCGTTTGACGACAGCTATGCTACGACAGAGATGGCAAGAATGTGTGGATATCATGCGACACTCAAAGCAGATGCATTTCCAACGATAAAGTCAAAGAAATCTGCAATATTGGAAAATAGACCACTGGATCTGCCGGAGTGCGTGAGCTATTCCCGCAGACGAGCGAGGTTAAACCCCCTGGATGTCTTGGCTAAGACATGATTTCTGCCACTTCTTTCTCATTTTGTCCACCAAACTTATAATGTTGTGCATGAATGCACAAAGGTGAGTTTTGTTGATGTTATTGACTTATGTGGAGTGTGCTAATCAGACATATTTGGTCACGGCATGACTGCAAGCTAATCGATGCTAACATGCTATTTAAGCTAGCTGTATGTACATATTGCATCATTATGCCTCATTTGTAGCTATATTTGCATCCAGCCTTTCCCTCCACCCACATTTAATGCCAAACAAACACTTACCAATCGTTGGTTAGAAGGCGATCGCCGAATTCGTCCTTGCTTCCTTCTGTACCGCTGTCTGTCGTGATATGACTCAATAGCTTCTGTTTCTTCTTTAAAGGGGAACATTATCACAATTTCAAAAGGGTTAAAAACAATAAAAATCAGTTCCCAGTGGCTTGTTGTATTTTTTGAAGTTTTTTTCAAAATTTTACCGGTCCCGGAATATCAGTAAAAAAAGCTTTAAAGTGCTTGATTTTTGCTATTTGCGATGCGACTATCCATTTCCCTGTGACGTCATACAGTGCTGCCAATGTAAACAAACAATGGCGAATAGCACAGCAAAATATAGCGACATTAGCTTGGATTCAGACTCGGATTTCAGCGATTTAAGCGATTCAACAGATTATGCGTGTATTGAAACGGATGGTATTGAAGAAGAAACTGAAGCTATTGAGCGAATAGCTATTGACGCTATTCATAGCCATAGGATGGCCGAATAGCTGCGTTAGCATCGCCGGTAAAATGTGTGGACCAAACTATCAGGACTTTCGCATCTCCTGACACTGGAGCAACTTAAATCCTTCGATTGGTAAGTGTTTTTTTCGCATTAAATGTGGGTGGAAGGAAACGTAATATAGTTGCAAATGCATCTGCAGGTTATCCATACAGCTCTGTGCCATGTGTGCTTTAGCACCGCTGGTAAATAGCATGTTAGCATCGATTAGCATAGCATGTTAGCATCGATTAGCTGGCAGTCAACATCAACAAAACTCACCTTTGTGATTTCGTTGACTTTATAGTTGCAAATGCATCTGCAGGTTATCCATACATCTCTGTGTCATGTCTGTCATCGCCGGTAAAATGTGCAGACGCTCTGGCGCATTCAACGGGGGTCTGGCGGCAGACACTTTCGCATCTTTGGGCCAGTGGTGCAGCTTGAATCCCTCCCTGTTAGTGTTGTTGCACCCTCCGACAACACACCGGCGAGGCATGATGTCTCCAAGGTTCCAAAAAAAATAGTAAAAAAAAACGGAAAATAACAGAGGTGAGAACCGGTGTTTGTAATGTGAAAATGAAAATGGCGGCTGTATTACCTCGGTGACGTCACGTTCTGACGTCATCGCTACAAGACCTATAAACAGAAAGGCGTTTAATTCGCCAAAATTCACCCATTTAGAGTTCGGAAATCGGTTAAAAAAATATATGGTCTTTTTTCTGCACCATCAAGGTATATATTGACGCTTGCATAGGTTTGGTGATAATGTTCCCCTTTAATTTTATTTTCGGTACCTGCCTCCACACTCCAACCATCCGTTTCAATACATGCGTTTCAATACGCCGTTGAAATCCGAGTCTGAATCCGAGCTACTATAGCTATACCCTTCTGTGCTATCCGCCATGTTTGTTTCTGGTGGTTTCACGCTCTGACGTCACAGGATAATAGACGGGTGGATATACCGATGGTGAAAATCAGGCACTTTGAAGCCGTTTTTCGGGATATTGCGTGATAGGTAAAATTTTGAGAAAAACTTCGAAAAATAAAATAAGCCACTGGGAACTGATTTTTATTGGTTTTAACCCTTCAGAAATTGTGATAATGTTCCCCTTTAAATTGAACCAAAGTGCTTTACAGGTTAAAAAAATTAATAATAGAGCAACAGAAACAGAAAACAAACAAAGAACATAAACAATGAATGAGCTGAACAAAATAGTGCAAAAAGCAATACGATACAAGGGGTTGCATAAAAAGTAAAACATTTGCTAAATAAAAATCATAGTAATAAAAAGTGCGACAAATAGAAAAAAACTAAAGCGAAGGGGCCGGGGGGTAGGACTAGAAAATGGTGGCCTAGTGGGCAGACTCAGCTCAGTCCAAAGGCCAGCGAGAAGAGTTAGGTCTTAAGAAGGGTTTTGAAAACCCCCAGGCTCTGGGCTGACCTAATGTGGAGGGGAAGGCTGTTCCAGAGCTTAGGGGCGGCAACGGAAAAGGCTCTGTGTCCTCTGGTCTTTAGCCTGGATCTAGGGACCGCCAACAGCAGTTGGTCAGCTGACCTTAGGGCTCTAGACGAGGTATGATGATGCAGAAGCTCGGTCAGGTATTGTGGGGCCAGACCATTTAGGGTTTTAAAAACAATTAAAAGTAATTTAAAACCAATGCGGTAACGGACAGGGAGCCAGTGGAGTGAGGCCAGGACTGGGGTGATGTGCTCGCGTTTTTTTGAGGTGGCGACTTGTCCAGGGTGTACCCTGCATTCCGCCCGATTGTAGCTGAGATAGGCACCAGGGACCCCAAAGGGAATAAGCGGCAGAAAATGGATGGATGGATGGATGGATGGATTGTTAGTGCTTAAAAAAAATGCTGACAAATAAGCAAAGTGCATCTTTAAGGAAAACTACACTTTGTTTTGGAACATCCACAACCCTAATGTGAGACGAGTACATATCTTTAGCTTTTTTGTGCTGCTTGCACAAGGCGGCTGACATATGCAGGTCATGGGGATTCACCGTTTTTTTCTTGAAAGCACTCTACAAAAAAAATATTTCAAAAAACAAAAACAACAGTATTCATATTCCTGCAGTGACCTACATTTTAACCATGCTTTAGCAACACATTAGAACTACTGTATTTTCCGGATTATAAGGCGCAATGTCCAATAAATTGTCAATTTTTAATCTTTTTTCCTATATAAGGCCCTCCTTGCGGTCTACATAATATGTAATGGTGTTTTTTTGGGGTCAAAATGTGGCATAGATGATGTTTTACAGATCATCTTCAAGCCGCTTTGTGACAGTCGCTTCAGGATGCGCCGTTTTGTGGGCGGTCTTATTTACGTGGCTCACTCCTTTGGACCCCGAAAGGGACAAGCGGTAGAAAAATGAATGGACAAAAACCTTCGGCAGCGTCTTCTCCCCGTCATCTTTGTTGTAGCGGTGTAGCGTGCAAGGATGGAAGTGGAAGAAGTGCCAAAAGATGAAGCTAACTGTTTTAATGACATTCGGACTTTACTTAAATCAATAACGGAGCAGCATTTCTTCAACTGGAAACAACAACACCAGAAATGTGTCCCGTGAAAAACTGTCCCACCGGAACTCTCTGATAACTAAAGTTCCTTGGGTGAATAATGTAAACTCACTACACCGGTATGTTTTAGCACTTTCATGGCATATATAGGTAAGAACTTTACTTTACTTTACTTACTACTAAGATGGCGTTAACGGTTTTAATGACATTCAGACTATACTTAAATCAATAACGGATCAGCATCTCCGGAATCCGGGAACAACCACACCGGAAATTTGTCTCTTGAAAAACCGTCCGACCGGAAATCTAATAACTGAAGTTCCTTGGGTAATTAATGTAAACTCACTACACCGGTATGTTTTAGCACTTTCATGACAAGTTTACTGACAGATATAAGTAAGAACTTTACATTACTTAATATTAAAAATCGCAACAGCGGCGGAAGAATGTTCCATAACAAGAAGCTTATCGACTACGGTGTCTCCACAGACTACAAAGGCGGATTTGCGTAATTTTTCATGACTTATGCAGATCCCAAATAAAGATCAGCAGGTACCAGAAGGTAAGAAAAGTTACTTTTGCATAATATTCTGAAACAAAATGCCAGATAATCGCTTACCTTATACACACACCACAATAGTACTTGTATGTTGAAGCACAGTACAATCCATCAAGCGCTGTGGCTCCATAGCCTACTAAAGTCGCACTAAAACATTTTGATAGATTTTCGAGCGCTGTGTGTTATGTTCTATATTTTCAAAGGAACATATAAAATGTTGTTGTTTACTTGAGTCATATTGCCAACATAGTGCAGTCAACACGTATCGCTTCTGTTTGACTGCCATTACTGGTCACACTTATCATTACACCATGTATCAAATAAAATTGCTTCGAGGTCAGCAAGCAACAACGGAATTATTCTGTAAATTAGGCGCACCGGTACTTTTCTGCCGTCATGACACAGCGCCTCAGGTTACTATCCAAAGCGGAGAGGTTTTCTTGCTACTGCAGTTGCTGCTGCTGAATCTTTTTTGAGTTTGGAACATTCAGAAACTTAGAAATTCCACATGCTACCAACTAAAAATCCAGACCGACTTAATCAGTGGATCTGTTGGCTCTCAACTCTGCGACCTTGCTAGTCAGACGTGGCAAGAAGCTTTGTTTAGCATTTTTTACCCGAGGAGTGAGGATTATTTTTCATTTAACAGCTTAATGGGGTGCACAAGTATAGTGCTGAAAGATACAACCATCCCATCAGTCGTTATCGCAGTGAGAGCGGACATATTGTAATTGACTATTGGTTTGTTGTTTCACTATAGGTGGATCTGCTTAGCACCAGGAGCATATCCCCTGTATATTCAGGCTCAAAAATACAAGGTTCTGGATCATCATTTGTCCTAAAGAAGTCTTGGCTCTCACCAAGTCTGCCATGATTAGAAACTGTTTTGTTAACGGAAGTTGTGTTCATTGCAATGTGCGTTTTAAAATCAATGCACCCAGGAAATAAGTTACGGTAATACTTTAAATAACCAAAATACTGTAAATATTACATGTTAAGAATGTGCCTGCTACTTTTTGGTTTCAGCATGTACGTAAAACATTGTTGGAGGTTTTTGAAGGTTTTTTCGAGTGCTTTATAGGCAAAATTGGTGAATCCCTATTACCTGCATTGTTAGCCGTTTGGTGCTAGCAGTTTTTTACTATTTCCGATGCACAGAAAAGGGAAAGGTGTGTTTTCTTGTTAAAAGTGCTGTTTTCCTTTAAGGTAAAATAACAGTAGCTATATCACAGACCAATTAAAACACATACAAACTAGTTCTGTTTATAAAACCCTACAAATGTTATGTCACATTGTTAATGCTCATGTATTCCACTTATACAGAGTATTTTAAAAACAACTCCTAACTCGTTTAAATTAATTGAAACTAACATTTATTGACAGTCTTAATAGAATTTATGCTATTGTGGCAAATATGTTGTTAAGGTTAAAAGCTGGTTAGTCATTTTTTGCCAAGTTATTTTCTGTAAACACATAAAAAGACAAAATAATAGTAAAAATGATGTATTTGTAATATTTGCACCTTATTTAAGCACAACAATTGGTTTAAGATTTCCTTATTTGATAAAATGAGCTCATTTATGTGGGTAATATGACAAGCGTACTAAATGTTTACTATCAACACAAGCACAAAGTTATATAGAACACATTTAAAGTGTTCTTATGGCTCAAATGTGTGTTTTTATTCATGTCTGTCATCTACATTCCAGGCCAGGGGTTCTCAAACTTTAAAGTACCACCTTAGAAAAAACCTGGCTCTCCAAGTACCACTATATTGACCAATATTAAAATACAGTAGCGTAGTAGGCCTATGTATTAATCAAAACAAAGCAGAGGTTTTATTTAACGAGGATATTGAATGTTTTGGACACTGAACATTACACACAGATTGACATACTTGCCAACCTTGAGACGTTCGATTTCGGGGGTTGGGGGGTGGGGGGCGTGGAGCTGAGGCGTGGTTGGGGGCGTGGCCGGGGGCATATTTGGGGCGGGCCGTGGTTAAGAAGGGAGGACTATATTTACATCTACAATTCACCAACTCGAGTTTTTCATATATATATATATATATATATATATATATGTATGAAATACCTGACTTTCAGTGAATTCTAGCTTTATGTATTTATTTTATTACATATATAAATAAGATAAATAGTTGAATTTCAGACAGCACCTATCAAATACACAGTAATAAAAACACAGTTCTACTAACTGTACTGTGCTTGCTGGTTACTAAAAAAACAACACCTACCTTTCACTATTTGAGTTACCTTTGTTCTGCCATTTGCGTACTGGCGAGAGTCACTTGCCGTCAGGTGCGCAATACCACATAAATCGTTGGCCAATCAAAAAGCAACCCCATAACGCTATAGCCAACATTCACCAGGAGATGGCGACAGACAACATAGAATCACTCTATTACAGACGGGGTCGCCATGGCTGTAACTTCCTCGTTCTTCTGCTTCGTCTCCTTGTGTGTGCAGTTTTTTAATTAAAATCCGTAGATGTTGTAACGTGATTGGGCAAGCAAGCTGTTTATATAGTGGGAAAGCGGATGTGAAAACAGGCTGTCCCCACTCAGGTCCGCATGGAGCTGGAAGGGGCGTGTCCTCAATTTCGGGAGATTTTCGGGAAAACATTTTTTCCGGGAGGTTTTCAGGAGAGGCGCTGAATTTCGGGAGTCTCCCGGAAAATCCGGGAGGGTTGGCAAGTATGCAGATTGAACAATAACGCTGTTTGAATATAGTAAAATAAAACACTGCTTTAATCAACTAAGGCATACCACTACATAGAGCCCACATATGACTCGTGGTGTACAAAAAGAGTCAGGCGCCGTGTTTGCTACCAAGGACGTGTGCAGCTGTGCACGGATGAATGCAATTGCTGCTTTGTTGACGGTAGTTTTTCTGACGAAATAAACCAAAATAATACATCTATGTTTAGTTATAGACCGGGGGGCGGCAACCCACGGCTTTAGAGCCACACGCGGCTCTTTAGCGCCGTCCTAGTGGCTCTCTGGAGCTTTTTCAAAAATGTATGAAAAATTGAAAAAAATTAGGAGGAAAAAAATATATATATTTTTTTAATATGGTTTCTGTAGGAGGACAAACATGACAAAAACCTCCCTAATTGTTATAAAACACACTGTTTATATTAAAGGCCTACTGAAAGCCACTACTACCCACCACACAGTCTGATACTTTATATATCAATGATGAATTATTAGCATTGCAACACATGCCAATACGGCCTTTTTAGTTTACTAAATTACAATTTTAAATTTCCCGCGAGTTTCTTGTTGAAAACGTCGTGGAATGATGACGCGTACGCGTGACGTCACGGACTGTCAGGAAATATTAGCGCTGCACCACTAGGGGCTAAAAGTCGTCTGATAAACCGCATAATTACACAGTATTTTGGACATCTGTGTTGCTGAATCTTTTTCAATTTGTTCATTTAATAATGGAGACTATAAAGAACAATGCCGTTGGTGGAAAGCGGTGGATTGCAGCTGTCTTTAGCACCGAGACACAGCCGGTGTTTCTTTGTTTGTTGTGAAGCAGAGCGGTCAAACAAACATGTTTTCTCTACGTCAACCAGCATGTTTTTGGATGGGAAAATTGTGATATATATCTTACCGGAGACATCATTGGATTATTTGTCGTCCTGCAGCAGCTGTGAGCTAGGCTCCTCGGCTTCTCTCTGAGACACTTCGTGTTCACCGCAGCCATCCGACCTCGAAGTATGACTTTACAATCTTTACAATCTCACTAAAACACTATTAAAACAATAAGCAGATAAGGGATCTTCCAGAATTATCCTAGTAAATGTGTTTAATTACATCTGAAATGCTCACACTGCCGCCGCCCGGAGCCGCCACTTTTTTTTTCTTTCTTTTTTTTCTAGTCCTTCACTATCAATATCCTCATTCACAAATCTTTCATCCTCGCTCAAATTAATGGGGAAATTGTTGTTTTCTCGGTCCGAATTGCTCTTACTGCTGGTGGCTCACATTATAAACAATGTGAATATGTGTGGAGCCCTGCAACTCGTGACGTCCCGCGCACATACTTCCGGTAAAGGCTGGGCTTTTTTATTAGCAACCAAAAGTTGCGAACTTCATCGTCGATGTTCTCTACTAAATCCTTTCAGCAAAAATATGGCAATATCGCGAAATGATCAAGTATGACACATGGAATGGACCTGCTATCCCCGTTTAAATAAGAAAATCTCATTTCAGTAGGCCTTTAAACATGCTCCACTGATTCGAGTATTTGTCCTACTAATTTTGGCGGTCCTTGAACTCACCGTAGTTTATTTACATGTACAACTTTCTCCAACGTGTTTTATGCCATCTGTTTTTCTGTCTCTTTTTGTCCACCAAACTTTTAACGTTTAGCGTGAATGCACAAAGGTGAGTTTAGTTGATATTATTGACTCGTGTGGAGTGCCTATCAGACATACCGTATTTCTTTTAATTGCCACGGGGCATATAGTATGCGCCTGCCTTGAATTACTGCCGGGTCAAACTCGCTTCCCAAAATAATTAGCGCATGCTTAGTATTACCGCCTGTTCAAACTCGTGACGTCACGAGTCATCATTTTCAAAATGGAGGAGGCTGATTTCAATGCCGGTAATTTGAAATCGTATACAGGGAAGAATATTAAGAGCTATTCAGTAGGATTTAAGGTCCAAGCTTATATCACACTCAAATTTTTACTGCATACCTTTGGTAAGTGCCGGAGTGAGAAGAGGTTTTAAAATAATTAGCGCATGCTTACTTTTACCGCATGCCTTTGGTAAGCGCAGGAGTGAGAAGAGGTTTTAAATTAATTAGCGCCCTGGCGGCAATTCAAAGAAATACGGTATTTGGTACCTGCATGACTGCAAGCTAATCGATGCTAGCATGCCATTTAGGCTAGCTGTATGTACATATTGCATCATTATGTCTCATTTGTAGGTATATTTGAGGTCATTTAGTTTCCTTTAAGTCTTGTTAATTCAATTTATATTTCATGACACACTGTACTGTATGTAATATGGCTTTTAATTTTTTGCAGCTCCAGACAGATTTGTTTTTGTATTTTTGGTCCAATATGGCTGTTACAACATTTTGGGTTGCCGACCCCTGTCTTAGACATACTGCAGCTCATAAACTAACGATACGACATGCTTTTATTTTGTGAAAGTAACATTTTGCAGCCGTATTTGACGCACTCTGCTGCTCCATTCTTGCAGTGCTTAGTAACCAAACACGCACCGGACTTAAAAAAAAATACTCAGGACAACCAAAAAAATTATTCTACCGAAATCTTCATTGGCTTTGGACCAACATTTTGTGACTTTTCCCCCATATTTCTGCACAATAACTCCACTATGGTAACACTGGCGAGCAGTAGAGAAAATTGAGTGATTTTTGGTTCAAAACATGTTTTGAGTTTTTCGTTTTTGACGTTTTCCTATTGTTGTATTTTTATATGAGATTTTCTCATCTATTATTACGTCCAAAAGTGTTTTTTTTTTACTCTTTCAATGTCCGTCTATTTTGTATCTGTGTTTGAATTTCTCCTCTACTGCTAGCAAATTGCATTACCGTATTTTTCAAACGATAGGGCGCACAGGACTAAAAGGCACACTGCTGATTAGCGGGTCTATTCAGGTCTGTTATAAAAAAATGCACACCGGATTATAAGGAGCATTACAGGGGTCATATTATGATATTTTTTAAATGTAAAACACTTCCTTGTGGTTTACATAACATGTAATGGTGGTTCTTCTGTGAAAATATTGCATAGATTATGTCTTACAGATCATCTTCAAGCCGCTTTCTCAGCATCTCTTTAGGATGCGCCGTTTTGCGGGCGGTCTTATGTACGTGGCCCACCTTCTCCGTCATCTTTTTGTAGCGGTGTAGCGTGCAAGGATGGGAGTGGAAGAAGTGCATAAAGATGGCGCTAACAGTTTTAATGACATTCAGACTTTACTTCAATCAATAACGGAGCAGCATCTTCTCATCCGTGGCTCACTAGTGCAACATCGACGCCGGAAATGTGTCCCACGAAAAAACGTCCGACCGGAATCCTCTATTAACTAATGTTCCGCGGGTGAATAATGTTAACCCAATTCAGTTTTTAGTTCTTTGATAGCTTGTATACTGACGGATATCATTTAAAACTTTACACTACTTTATATTGTCCCACTGGGTGTGAGTTTTCCTTGCCCTTATATGGGCCTACCGGGGATGTCGTGGTGGTTTGTGCAGCCCTTTGAGACACTAGTGATTTAGGGCTATATAAGTAAACATTCATTGATTGATTGATCGCTGTTGCCATTTCTAATATCAGAGGATGAATATCCCATAACAAGAAGATAGAGAAAAATAAGAAGCTTATCGTCTACGGTGTCGTCACGGACTACAATTGCGGATGTGCGCATATTTTCAGGACTTATGCAGATCCCAAATACAGATCAGCAGGCACCAGAAGGTAAGAAAAGTTGCTTTTGCATAATATTGTAAAACAAAACGCCAGGTAATATGTCTGCTAAAAGGCTTACTTGCCAACCCTCCCGATTTGCAGTGCCCCTCCCGAAAATCACCCGGGGCCACCAATCTCCCGAATTTCTCCCGATTTCAACCCGGACAACAATATTCGGGGCGTGCCTTAAAGGCACTGCCTTTAACGTCCTCTGCAACCTGTCGTCACGTCCGCTTTTCCCCCATACAAACAGCGTACATAATATATGCCGCTTTTAAACACACGTGAGAATGCAAGGCATACCTGGTCAACAGCCATACAGGTCACACTGAGGGTGGCCGTATAAACAACTTTAACACTGTTACAAATATGCGCCCCACTGTCAACCCACACCAAACAAGAATGACAAACACATTTCATGAGAACATCAGCACCGTAACACAACGTAAACACAACAATAAAAGTACCCAGAACCCCTTGCAGCACCAACTCTTCCGGGACGCTACAATATACACACCCCTCTAACCCCAAACCCACCCACCTCAACCCAGCCGGCGTCTACCCCCCCATAGTAATACTTGTATGTTTAATGCGCCAACAATCCTTCATCCTTCGCACCGAAGTCGGACTAAAAATGTTTTGACAGATTTTTGAGCGCCGTGTGTAACGTTTTATATTCTCAATTTAAAATTTGACGTTTTGGTGTTGTTTACTGCCATCATATTAAAGTTACATACTTATGTCTTTTGTGTGACTGCCATCTACTGGTCAGACTTATCATTACACCATGTACCAAATAAAATTGCTTCGAGGTCAGTAAGCACAACCAGAATTATGCTGTACATTAGGCACACCGGGTCATGAGGCGCACTGTCGATTTTTGAGAAAATGAAAGGATTTTAAGTGTGCCTTATAGTCCGAAAAATACGGTATTTTCGTTTTCATGAGATACTTTTGTCAAATCATCTTTTTAATTTGTTTATTTCTTCTGTTATTATGTGTCCTATATTCTGTGTGTTCTGTCCTTGTCATCCTTCCGGGATCTGGGGAAAGCGATGTAAATTTTCTCCACACTTTTCCTCGGTTCGCAAGTTTAAACAAGCTGCAATAATTGGACAGAGCTTCACCTCAACCTTGGTAGCACTCACGGCGCCCTGTGGTCACGCCAGTGCCTTCTGACCAATCATGTGGGTAGTAGTCCAT
>NC_084625.1:39801054-39886054 GCF_033978795.1 Nerophis ophidion
GGAAAAAAGTCATTCATTTTTCAAAGGCCATAAAAATATAGACTTAGACAAATTTGAACTTTACAGTACAAATAAGAACAAAATTTTGTTGCATTAGCTCTTGGTAGTGCAGGATAAAAAATAAAAAATAAAAGCAATAAGGTGCAGATATAAATAAATAGATTACTGTACAGATACATTTTCCACATGCATCCATGTTTATGGATGTATGTCATATTGTGTTTTTTATTCCAGCGAGTTAATCCATTTTGGGGGGAGTTGACAGGAATATATATATATATATATATATATATATATATATATATATATATATATATATATATATATATATATATATATTTATTCATAAATATAACAAATATTTTTTCTTTTATTTTACGATTTTAGTTCAGACCGCTCAATCAATTTCAGTCGTAAACAAACCTGTTGTGTTTTACACTCTTTGGGAATACATCATTTAATAACAGTTAAGTTGCACCTGGAAAAAAAGGAAACTTTTTTTTTTTTTTTTTCATTCATATTTTGTTCTTAATTTTTTTTGCTCCAATATCTCAATCAACTCCAGTCCGAACTAAAAATAACAAACATTTAATTTATTTTGAACCATTTGAATGCCAGTTTAAAGTAATTATGTCAGTTTTTATATTAAAAATAGCTTAAAGTAAGTTAATAAGCTGTAGAAAATGGATGGATGGATGGAAGTTACTGACCATATAGTAATTATATCATTGAGGAATTTGAAAAAATATATATAATAAAACTGAACATGAAAAAATAAATATTCCAACACAAAGCCTTGGCCAAAAGTAAAAAAAGAACGAAAAAGTTTCCAATATACAGTTAACCTTTTAAAGGCATTTTCATCCATGACATCACAGTTTTCAATTAGTATAAAATTTTATTATTTTACTCATTTAATCATCTAAATTTTCTGATCAATAAGCCTTCAAAAGGGTAAAAAAAAAACATGTTAAATATTTTTGTTTAGGATGCAAGTTTGTCATAGTTTTTTACAGTTTCTAAAAACGTAGAGACTTCTATATCCTCTTTTGCGTCAAAGATAATAAAATGGAATGTCCCCACGTGGTTCGAGTGACATTAAATACGGCTACGGGCTATGTTTTGGTACTGAATTTTTGAAGGTCCTGGGCTCGAACCCAGGACCTTTGTATTGTGAGGCACAAGCACTAACCCTTGTAATACCGTGCTCCCCCCCCCCCCCCAGCTAAATTAAAAAAACAATAAAATGAATTGGTTTATTTTATTTTGAAATGCAAAAAATACAAATGAAAAGAAAAACGTTATTTTAAATAACTTAATCTAAAAAAAAAAAAAATTGTATTCAATAATTAATTTAACAAAAACTAAATCAACATTTTTAAGTATATATATTCTGACAACGGAACCGAAAATTAATATTTAAAGACAAGACCACGATTGGTTTGTTGATCTAGTATTGCTTTATGACATGACATAATAACACTTGTTTATGTATTATTTGTTTGTATTTCAAGATATACATTTTTAATTTGTATTCTTAAAATGAAAATGAAATGACTTAAACACACATTGACTGTTGGGCTCAGAGTGTAATGCAGGGATATTTTTAGCCATTGTTTACATTGTTTTAGTTATTGTACAGCACCCTCTTGTGGTTGGATTTGCCCATTGCAGGTCTCTTAATAACCGTGGCATTCCTTTCAACTGAAAGTAGAAAAAAGTCTCGAATTTTCGACAAGATGTTCTCAATTCAGTGTCTTAAGTTCCCAAATTAAGTTAATTTACTTGAACGGTTGCATGTTTGCTGTATATTGTACAGGCTAATTGCCACCTAGCTAAGCTAGCATTTTGCTATTAGCTTACAATGGCATTCATTTTGTACGTTTTAGTTGCACAATACCCTCAGTAAACTCCTGAAACTATTATTTACCGTTTAGTTATTAAGTGAGACTGTTTAGCAAAATGGATAGGTAGCATTATTATAACTTAGCTGCTAGCTGCTGACAAGTACCATCGAGAACATTGATTTTAAAGTACCATTGAAAGTTTGAGATTTAAGTATGTTAAAATCGCGTTGGTTTTAGAGCAGTGGTTCTTAACCTGGGTTCGATCGAACCCTAGGGGTTTGGTGAGTCGGCCTCTGGGGTTCGGCAGAGATCAAAACACACCCGACTCATCGTCTCAATAAAAACTTCTCCCTATCGGCGTATTACGGATACGGCAACAGCAGAAGTCACACTGATTTGCAGGTGTGTTATTTGTTGTGAGTTTATGCGGTCTAGTGTGAGTTTAGTGTCGGTTTTGTTCTTTGAACAAGGTGATGTTCATGCATGGTTCATTTTGTGCACCAGTGAAAAAACATGGTAACACTTTAGTATGGGGGACATAGTCACCATTAATTAGTTGCTTATTAACATGCAAATTAGTAACATATTGGTCATTATTAAGTACTTATTAATGCCTTATTCGGCATGGCCTCATTATTACCCTAACCCTAACCAAATAACTCCAAATTAAGGCTTTGTTACTTAGAATATATTCCCCTAGTGTCCAAAACCCTCTAAATTAAGTCTTTGTTACGTAGAATATGTTCTCCATATTAAAGTGTTACCAAACACACATAACTTTGTCATGAATTTAAAAAAATAACTTTTTATTTTTACTAAGAAGGGTTCGGTGAATGCGCATATGAAACTAATGGGGTTCGGTACCTCCGACAAGGTTAGGAACCACTGTTTTAGAGTGTATGAAGTTTTTTAGGAGCATAGGAAGTAGGGGTGTGGGAAAAAATCAATTCGAATACGAATTGAATCGTTTACGTTGTGCGATTCAGAATCGTTTCACATTTTTAAAAAATCGATTATTTTTTTAATTTTATTTTCTATTTTTTAATCAATCCAACAAACCACTACACAGCAATACCATAACAATGCAATCCAATTCCAAAACCAAACCTGACCCAGCAACACTCAGAACTGCAATAAACAGAGCAATTGCGAGGAGACACAAACACGACACAGAACAAACCAAAAGTAGTGAAACAAAAATGAATATTATCAACAACAGTATCAATAATAATTATAATTTCAGCATAGCAGTGATTAAAAATCCCTCACTGACATTATCATTAGACATTTATAAAAATAATAAAAAAGAACAATAGTGTAACAGTGGCTTACACTTGCATCGCATCTCATAAGCTTGACAACACACTGTGTCCAATGTTTTCACAAAGATAAAATAAGTCATATTTTTGTTTCGTTTAATAGTTAAAACAAATTTACATTATTGCAATCAGTTTATAAAACATTGTCCTTTACAATTATAAAAGCATTTTACAAAAATCTACTACTTTGCTAGCATGTCAGCAGACTGGGGTAGATCCTGCTGAAATCCTATGTATTGAATGAATACAGAATCGTTTTGAATCGGAAAAATATCGTTTTTGAATCGAGAATCGAATCGAAAAAATCGATATATTATCGAATCGTGAACCCAAGAATCGATATTGAATCGAATCGTGGGACACCCAAACATTCACAGCCCTAATAGGAAGTATTTATGGGTTATATAAACAATTTAAACGCATATATAATCATAGAAATCAAAACGTTTTGCGGAAATGTATTTACCAGCGGGGAGTCTGAACTTAGCCCCGCAATAATCGAGGGAACACTGTATAATCTTTGAGTAACCATGGCAATAGCTACTTCTGTTACACTCAAGAAACTAAGTGTGCCACTTGAGACACAACCTTGTTTCCCCCCAGTGCTGAGGTTCTTACAAACACGTCTGAGTGCAGCTTTCAAACACCTTCGTCGTGTGTTCAAGTGCATTTTTCTTGTTTAAATTTGACCCAAAGTTGTGTGATGTGGGGGGAAAAAAAGAATAGAAACACATGTATGAAAATGTAGAATAATGTGGAATACAGAATCAATAATAATGAATGACACTGAGCTCATCCTAATTCATATCATATTTTTGGGAAGACTTGAGAGGGAAACGCTGCAGCTTTAGGTTGTGATTGTGTGATTAAAACATTATCAATGGTTGAACTTTATACAATTTTCCAAAATATTTATTTCAATAAACATCTTTGAAAACTAAATCATTGTGCGTGTTGTGTTCATTTGTTTTAAGGCTCAGGTGTCAAACTCAAGGCCCGGCCCGCCACATCAATGTGTGTGGCCCCCGAAAGCTTGGAAATATGTGTAAATAAAGTTCCTTGTCCTTTCTTAATAAATGTATTACAAAAATAAATGGACTGGGTACAATTACATATACTGAAACCCACTACTACCGACCACGCAGTCTGATAGTTTATATATCAATGATGAAATATTAACATTGCAACACATGCCAATACGGCCTTTTTAGTTTACTAAATTGCAATTTTAAATTTCCCGCAAAGCGTCCTGTTGAAACGTCGCAGAATGCTGACGTGTACGCGTAACGTCACGGACTATTAGGAAATATTAGCGCTGCGCACACACACAGCTAAAAGTTGTCTGCTTTAACCGCATAATTACACAGTATTTTGGACATCTGTGTTGCTGAATCTTTTGCAATTTGTTCAATTAATAATGGAGAAGTCAAAGTAGAAAGATGGAGGTGGGAAGCTTTAGCCTTTAGCCACACAAACACACAGTGTTTAAAATTCCTGGAGGTGAAACTTTACTATGGATCAGAGCGGTCAAGCGAACATGGATCCTGACCACGTGTCAACCAGCAGTTTTCGGTGAGAAAATTGTGGTAAAAAGTCGCCACATACCGGAGATCAGCTGAGCTTGTGCCGTCCGTACATCTGCCATCGACTTTCCTCAAACACTGGCGTCAACACACCCGCGGATACACCCTTCTGACTATCATATAATATTAAACTCACTAAAACACTAGCAACACGATAGAAAGATAAGGGATTTCCCAGAATTATCCTAGTGAATGTGTCTAAAAACATCTGAACATCCCAATGCAATCGCGTTTTTTTTTTTTAAACTTTTTTTTTTCTAGTCCGTCGCTATCAATATTCCCAAACACGAATCTTTCATCCGCGCTCAAATTGATGGTGAAATTGTCGTTTTCTCGGCCCGAATAGCTCTTATTGTTGGAGGCTCCCATTAAAAACAATGTGAGGATGTGAGGAGCCATCAACGGATGACATCATCGTCTGCGACTTCCGGTAAAGGCAGGGCTTTTCTGTTAGCGACCAAAAGTTGCGAACTTTATTGTCGATGTTCTCTACTAAATGCTTTCAGCAAAAATATCGCAATATCGCGAAATGATCAAGTACAGTAGGCCTTTAATCATCTCTAATAATAAAACTAAGTATTATATCGTCATACATTTCAAAACAATGTTATTGTTCAAGTAAAGACAAATACTTGCTCTGCTGGCCCCACCATGGACTGGACTCTCACTATTATGTTAGATCCACTATGGACTGGACAATTTTATGTTAGTCCATTGCATCCGGTACCCCCTAGTCTGCGGTCCTCTCCAAGGTTTCTCATAGTCATTCACATTGACATCCCACTGGGTTGTGAGTTTTTCCTTGCCCTTATGTGGGCTCTGAACCGAGGATGTCGTGGCTTGTGCAGCCCTTTGAGACACTTTAGGGCCATAGAAATAAACATTGATTGATTCATTGAAATACTTAAATATCTGTTTGACTTATGATTTCAAAGCAAGTAATCCAACAAACTGTTCAAGTAAACATTTTACAGTAAAAAAAATTTGCAGGAAAATCCACTTTCATTATAGAGTAATAATAAAACAAAACACAACAACTGTAGATTTTACAGTATGAAACAACTTGCATGAATTTTCACGTAAAATTTTCCAATTTAATTTAATCCCATGTATATTTTTATTTGATGTGCTGTAAAAAATGTTTAAAAAAACCTTGCAAATATTACGATAAAATTGTGGCGACTGAGCTGCCAGTTTTATACAGTACAATCTAAAGATTTGGTTTGGGTTTTTGTACGTCAACAAAGACAGACAATTATACACATGTTTTATATATACACATTTCTATTCATACTGTATATTTTTCACTGTTATGAGGGAAGCCGTATCTGCCCTCATATTTGACACGCCTCTTTTCAGGCATTCATCCACAAAATCAAAACAAGGAACCCTCACATGTTTACATTTACACATTTCAATGTGTCCCAACAGGAGAAGGGAGAAGTAGATGTAATTAAATCCTACACTCATTCATATCTATTACTGAATATTAATTCCCAAAATATGTTTAACACATGCATGTTTCCCTTACTGTGTCTATGTCAACATTTTCTATTAATTTCGAAAACAATGGAAAATGTGTAACTTGTGATAACTTTTTTATGGTTATTGTACCTTGAAAGACTTGTATTGCAAAACAGCATTGCCCATTGTAATAAAATAAAATTAAACGGTGCTTGGCCCACCCTAAACACCAATATATACGTGCCTTTTAAGAACAAAAACAATTCATTGTATAAAAGCAATACCATATAATGTAGTCGATTAAGTAAAGTATTTTTTTATGTAATGTACTAAAAATTTACAGTATTTACCTAGCAGAGTTGAATTGTACGATAGCTCTTTGGGGCTGCTTCTCCGTCAAACACGCTATCAGCGGCTTATCCATATTTTCTTGGATAAAAGTTCGTCATTTAGATATCATTTCAACGCCCTTGACTGGTGTTGTCACCTTATTCTGCTACAACATGTTAGCTACAGGCTTATAACCAGAGTTTTTACTTGAAACTTAAAAACATACAAAAATAGCTGAGTCAGCTTGTATTATAAGATACTACTACATGACATAAATAATTGATAAGTGAATAATAAAAGTAGCAAAAATAAGAGTAAATATGATCAACAGAAAACAAAACAAAAAAATATAATTTAAAAAATAAGCAAAGTGATTCAAGACAAACAAAAAATTTATAAAATAAAACAGTTATAATAAATACAAACTAAAATAAATACTTTGAAATTATTAAAGACCAACTTATAAATATTATACATGCATAAATAACTGATAAAAAACATTGTACGATGTATTAAAAAATGCAGGAAAAAGAATAAACAGTTAAATTCAAGATAAACAGATGATTTATATTGTTGATTTTTTGGAATATGGCACACATGCTTCTGCTTTTGAATCAAATAATAATTTAATGTCCAATATTATGTTCAATATTAGACTTTTTTGTAAAATTGAAACCATCCATCCATCCATACATTTTCTACCACTTCTCCCTTTTGGAGTTGCGGGTGGGGGGTCGCTGGAGCCTACCTGAGCTGCATTCGGGCGGAAGGCAGCGTACACCCTGGACAAGTCGCCACCTCAACGCAGGGCCAACACCGAAACTGACATATGTTCACCACAAATTTCTTTTTTTTTTTTTTTACAACCACCTGATAGCTGAATAACACTAACTTGTATCTAATCTGCACATTCTGAATAGTTTCGGTTACGATATAGTTATAATGTACACAGTGGAAAACACTTATTTTGAAAACCCGCTTAAATCAACGTCAACACACTGTTTAAGGTTGATGTTCGAAAAATGTTCCCTTCATGTTGACATGTGTTGTACTATTGTTCATTTCATTACTATCACGAAACATCCATCCATTTTTCTACCGCTTATTCCCTTTGGGGTCGCGAGGAGCGCTGGTGCCTATCCCAGCTACAATCAGGCGGAAGGCGGGGTACACCCTGGACAAGTCGCCACCTCATCGCAGGCCCACACAGATAGACAGAGAACATTCACACTCACATTCACACACTAGGGCCAATTTAGTGTTGCCAATCAACCTATCCCCAGGTGCATGTCTTTGGAAGTGGGAGGAAGCCCACGCAGTCACGGGGAAGACATGCAAACTCCACACAGAAAGATCCCGAGCCCGGGATTGAACCCCAGACTACTCAGGACCTTCGTATTGTGAGGCAGATGCACTAACCCCTTTTCCACCGTGAAGCCTATCACGAAATAGTATGTTCAAACATACACATACTAACTTCCTGTTCAGCTTCAAAATAAAAGCGTGGAGTCCACCACAGCATTGAAATGCATACATTTCAAGTTGCAGTTGATGACATTGTTTATTATTATAAATAAATACAATTGTGTGTACTAACAGAACATGGTTTATATGCCAAGATAAAACCGACTGAGAAGTAATCTGGTTATGATTTGTTTTCAGTTGCCCCCACTGAGATGGCCGCCACGTAGACACGTCACAGTTTTACGACGTTGCTGAAAATATTACAAAAATAACACTAGTCTATTAAAAGTATTTGGAAAACTAAAAATAATTATAGAATAATGGAGCACTTTAGTCTTTACCGGAAAAGAGCAGGCTTATTTAAGTTACGACAATAAGACAAACATTTAAAAAAGGGTTACATGGGGTACATACATAAAAAACAAAGGACAAAAAAACTAGTAAAGTAAGTAGTAAAGTTAAAGGCCTACTGAAACCCACCACGCAGTCTGATAGTTTATATATCAATGATGAAATATTAACATTGCAACACATGCCAATACAGCCCTTTTAGTTTACTAAATTGCAATTTTAAATTTCCCGTGAGTTTTTTCTTGAAAACGTCGTGTAATGATGACGTGTACGCAAGACGTCACAGGTTTTTAGGAAGTATGAGCGCTGCACACACACACAGCTAAAAGTCGTCTGCTTTAACGGCATAATTACACAGTATTTTGGAGATCTGTGTTGCTGAATCTTTTGCAATTTGTTCAATTAATATTGGAGAAGTCAAAGTAGAAAGATGGAGTAGGGAAGCTTTAGCTTTTAGCCACACAAACACATGGTGATTCCTTGTTTAAAATTTCCGGAGGTGAAACTTTACTATGGATCAGAGCGCGGTCAAGCGAACATGGATCCCGACCAAAAGTCAACCAGCAGTTTTCGGTGGGAAAATTGTGGTAAAAAGTCGCTTCTTACCGGAGATCAGCTGAGCTTGCCCCGTCCATAAAGCTGCCGTCGACTTCGCTGAGACTCTACGCGTCAAGACACCCGTGGACAAACCCTTCCGACTATCAGGTACTATTTAACTCACTAAAACACAAGCAACACAATAGAAAAATAAGGAATTTCCCAGAATTATCCTTATTCTAGTAAATGTGTCTAAAAACATCTGAATCTGTCCCAATGCAATCGCGTTTTTTTTCTTTTAACTCGTTTTTTTTTTTTTCTAGTCCGTCGCTATCAATATCGTCAAACACGAATCTTTCATCCTCGCTCAAATTAATGGGGAAATTGTCGTTTTCTCGGTCCGAATAGCTGTTTAGGTTGGAGGCTCCCATTGAAAACAATGTGAATATGTTAGGAGCCGTCAAACATGTGACGTCATCGTCTGCGACTTCCGGTAGAGGCAGGGCTTTTCTGTTAGCACCAAAAGTTGCAAACTTTATTGTGGATGTTCTCTACTTAATCCTTTCAGCAAAAATATGGCAATATCGCGAAATGATGAAGTATGACACATAGAATGGACCTGCTATCCCCGTTTATTTTTTTTACATTGGAGCAGGTAAAAAAAAGAATGACAAGTAATCAAAACAAAGGCACGTTGACTAAGACGATAACACAATTAAAGGCCTATTGAAATGAGATTTTCTTATTTAAACGGGGATAGCAGGTCCATTCTATGTGTCATACTTGATCATTTTGCGATATTGCCATATTTTTGCTGAAAGACTTTAGTATAGAACATCCACGATAAAGTTTGCAACTTTCGGTGTTAAGAGAAAAGCCTTGCC
The DNA here is from genome assembly GCF_033978795.1 of Nerophis ophidion. Taxonomy (NCBI): domain Eukaryota; kingdom Metazoa; phylum Chordata; class Actinopteri; order Syngnathiformes; family Syngnathidae; genus Nerophis; species Nerophis ophidion. The sequence continues at coordinate 39,810,834 of NC_084625.1, forward strand.
TCTACCGGAAGTCGCAGACGATGACGTCACAAGTGTGGGGTCTCCTCACATATTCCCATCGATTTTATTGGGAGCCTGCTACAAAAAGTGCTATTCGGACAGAGAAAATGACAATTTCCCCATTAATTTGAGCGAGGATGAAAGATTCGTGTTTGAGGCTATTGATAGAGACGGAGTAGAAAAAAAACAAAAAAAACGCGATTGCATTGGGACGGGTTATGATGTTTTTAGACACATTTACTAGAATAATTCTGGGAAATCCCTTATCTTGCTATTGTTTTGCTAGTGTTTTAGTGAGTTTAACAGTACCTGATAGTCGTAGGGGTGTGTCCACGGGTGTCTTGACGCCAATGTCTCAGCGAAGTCGACGGCAGCTATGGACGGCACAAGCTCAGATTTTTCCGGTAAAAAGGGACTTCTTAACCACAATTTTCTCACCGAAACCTGCTGGTTGACATGTAGTCGAGATCCATGTTCGCTTGACCGCGCTCTGATCCATAGTAAAGTTTCAACTCCAGGAATTTCAAACAAGGAATCACTGTGTGTTTGTGTGGCTAAAGGCTAAAGCTTCCCAACTTCATTTTTCTACTGTGACTTCTCCAATATTAATTGAACAAATTGCAAAAGATTCAGCAACACAGATCTCCAAAATACTGTGTAATTATGCCGTTAAAGCAGACTACTTTTAGCTGTGTGTGTGCGCAGCGCTCATACTTCCTAAAAACCTGTGACGTCTTGCATACACGTCATCATTTCACGACGTTTTCAAGACGAAACTCCCGGGAAATTTAAAATTGCAATTCAGTAAACTAAACCGGCCGTATTGGCATGTGTTGCAATGTTAATATTTCATCATTGATATATAAACTATCAGACTGTGTGGTGGGTAGTAGTGGGTTTCAGTAGGCCTTTAAGTTCGCCAACTACTGAGTTCGCCATTTTGGCCACAAGATGTCGCTATAATTCCACTATTCATACAAGACGTGGAATAAGTGCTTCGTTTTTATCCCCCTGAACTCACCTTCTTTGTTTTACTTGAGGGGAAATAGTGTGGAAAAAGCGAGCAGTCGTTTGTATTTCGGTTTCATTATTTTCTAACTTCTTTAAGGCGGTGACATTACTCGGACGTCTAAGGGCGTCTTCCAGGGGCTTCGGTCAGATCCATGTCCTTCTAACCGGCGGCCATTGGTCCAAGAGAGCGCGCCGTACAAGGAGCCAAACTACCCCATTGAAAGCTGCAAGTGTCCGTCAAAAGTCAATTTGTAGACGACAACCCGTCTGCTCGAGTTTCTGAGGACATGATTGGTCAATTCCTATGTCAGTCAGAAAGTACAAACAATGTGATTGGATACATTATACATCAGTCAAAACTCTCTTCTCTGATTGGGTCTAAGTCTCCACAAGGGGGCGCACGGTTTTTTGCCGCCGGGGTTGTGCTTTCTCGAGTGGGCGGACCATAGCGGTGACAGCGACGCTCGGAGTCTCCCGACAAAGTGTCAAAAAGCAAACAACTAAAGGTGAGTTGAGCTGAAATGTGAGTGTTATGTTGCGTCTTTATTGTGTGGACATCGGCGAGGTTGGCGGCACGCCGAAAGTTTGCTCGGAGTCAACGTAGCAGTGGAAGGACGGTGATTTTTGGATGAGCATGCATCATGCACGGTGTGTTAATGGTGCCTTCAGGTGCGCCTCGGAAATCCCCACTTTCTGTTGGCGCAGTTGGAATGTCCGCGCCCTTGCTGTTGATGACTCGCCGTGCACGCTGGTGTTTTCTGCCCGCACTTTCTGTCAACGAAAATTCGACACTGCATAGTCTGCGTGTTTCAGTCTGCAGTGAATAAACGCCAGGTTGAAGATCTCATGTGTCAGCGACGCTGCAAGTTACGCAAGCGAGCCTGTTGGTGTCAAGTCTGCAGCAATGGGACCATTCATTTTGCACGCTGCCGTAGTGCCTTTTAGCCATCATGGAGCTGGGCGTTGTGTCAGCAGAGGCACACCTGAAGAGGACATGGAACACTTTCTACGTGGTCAGAAGTCATGATGACTTTTCAACTATAGTTTAAAGTTTTCAACTTGCTCTCAGTTACATTTTTCAAACCAATAAATATGACAAGAACACCACCTTATGTTACCATTAGTGGTTTAACAGACCATCCATCTATCCATTTTCTACCGTTTGTCCCTTTTGGGAGGGGGGGGGGGGGGTGCTGCGGCATATCTCAGCTGTATTCGGGCGGTAGGCAGGGTACACCCTAGACCAGTGGTGTCAAACTCAAATACCGAGTGGGCCAAAAATTAAAACTGAATGAAGCCGCGGGCCGAGGTAGGACAAATTAATCCTTTAATAGGGACCCAAACAAGTTTTGCATTGAATATTGACCAAGCAAGGCTTCTATAACTTTATAGTGACGTGCAAAATCGAGTTTTAAATAATAATAATTAAAAAATATCAATGGCATATCAAATAAAATAAAAATACAAATTGAATGCCTCTTTTCGGCGGCGGGTTTGAGTTGGGGCGGGGTTTGGTGGTAGCGGGGGTGTATATTGTAGCGTCCCGGAAGAGTTAGTGATGCAAGGGGTTCTGGGTATTTGTTCGGTTGTGTTTATGTTGTGTTACAGTGCGGATGTTCTCCCGAAATGTGTTTGTCATTCTTGTTTGCTGTGGGTTCACTATGTGCCGTATATTTGTAACAGTGTTAAAGTTGTTTATACGGCCACCCTCAGTGTGACCTGTATGACTTTTGACCAAGTATGCTTTGCATTCACTTCTGTGTGTGTGTGTGTATGAGCCGCATATATTATGTGAGTGGGCCGTGACGCTGTTTGTATGGAGGAAAAGCGGACGTGGCGACATGTAGAGAACGCCAAAGGCAGTGCTTCTACGGCCCGCCCCCAATATTATTGTCCGGGTAGAAATCGAGAGAAATTAGGGAGGGGCACTGAACTTCGGGAGTCTCCCGGAAAAATCGGGAGGGTTGACGAGTATGAGTATTAGTGGTGAATGCGGTGTTACAGCGGCGGGCCAGCTCTAATGTTAATTTGATATTGCCTCAGGGGCCAAATGAAATTACATGGCGTGCCAAATTTGGCTCGGGGGCCAGAGTTTGACACCAATGCCCTAGACTACACCCTAAGATCCATATGCAGGGTCTTACAGGGTCACAAAGTTTTTAAGGTTGCAGAATTTGCTAACCAGAGCAAAGCATTTTTGGTTGAAAAAAAGACATGAAGTAAAATACAGCACTATGTCATCAGTTTCTGATTAATTAAATTGTATAACAGTGCAAATTATTGCTAATGTGTAGTGGTCTTTCTTGAACTATTTGGAAAAAAAGATATAAAAAAAACTAAAAACTTGTTGAAAAATAAACAAGTGATTCAATTATAAATAAAGATTTCTACACATAGAAGTAATCATCAACTTAAAGTGCCCTCTTTGGGGATTGTAATAGAGATCCATCTGGATTCATGAACTAAATTCTAAACCATTTATTCACAAAAAAGATATCTTTAACATCAATATTTATGGAACATCCATCCATTTTCTACCGCTTATTCCCTTTTGGGGTCGCAGGGGGCGCTGGCGCCTATCTCAGCTACAATCGGGCAGAAGGCGGTATACATCCTGGACAAGTCGCCACCTCATCGCAGGGCCAACACAAATAGACAGACAACATTCACACTCACATTCACACACTAGGGCCAATTTAGTGTTGCCAATCAACCTATCCCCAGGTGCACGTCTTTGGAAGTGGGAGGAAGCCGGAGTAACCGGAGGGAACCCACGCATTCACGGGGAGAACATGCAAACTCCACACAGAACGACCCCGAGCCTGGGATTGAACCCTGGACTGCAGGACCTTCGTATTGTGAGGCAGACACACTAACCCCTCTGCCACCGTGAAGTAATTTTGATACTTTTCTAAATGAAGGAGACCACAAAATATGGCTTTATTGGTTTTATTTGAACAAAAAACCTTACAGTACATTAAACGTATGTTTTTTTTTATTGCAATTTTGTCCTTAAATAAAATAGTGAACATACAAGACAACTTGTCTTTTAGTAGTAAGTAAACAAAGGCTCCTAATTTAGCTGCTGACATATGCAGTAACATATTGTGTCATTTATCATTCTATTATTTTGTCAAAATTATTAAGGACTAGTGGTAGAAAATGAACTATTAATCTACTTGTTCATTTCCTGTTAGTATCTGGTTATTTTCCTCTTTTCATGTTCTATCTACACTTCTGTTAAAATGTAATAATTACTTGTTCTTCTGTTGTTTGATACTTTACATTAGTTTTGAATGATACCACACATTTTGGTATAAATCCGATACCAAATCGTTACTGGATCATACAGTGGTCATATTCAAATTCCTCATGTGTCCAGAGACATATTTCCTGAGTTTATAAACATAATATAGATTTAAAAATACTGAACGAATATGTTGTGATGCCAGAAAATATCAACGTAATTATAGTAGTATCGACTAGCTACGCTACTGTATATTGTATCATTACTGTGGATGTTCGGTGTAGCTCCACCAATAGCATTTGTTTACATTTTGGCGCCAGTTAGCTACGGTGTGTAGTGAAGCATGTTTAGCTATTCCTCGTCCTGCAGGGATGATACTTGTGAGAAACTTACTTTATTTGTCGCCATGGAGGTGAGGATTAGTGATTTAGTAGTAGCTAAAACACTGCCGTCTGGGGCTGGACTTTAGCGGCTCACTAGCTAGCTATGTCTTAAAGCACCTCTTCCTGAGGGCATTGCAGTGTTTTAGCTTCACCTTTATTGTCAGTTTTCAAGCCAAAATGCGTCTGTTCTCCCTTTTCTGTCTACACACTGTCTCTGCTTGTAAGTACTCTGTGGTTGTGCATTGCGGAATATGCTCGTCAACCAGCAATGTCACGACGTAACGACGACATGTGTGAGAGGGGGTACTTTTCAGAGGCGCTATAGTACCGAATATGATTAATTAGTATCGCTGTACTATAATAATATCGGTATACCGTACAACCCTACTGCACATACACAAAAATATTCAACTAACAATTTACAGTTATGTCTTAGGTCTGGGCGATATATAATTTGAATCGATAAATTCCAGTTTATTTCAGTTTTTTTTTAGGCAGCCCGGTGTAAGAGGGGTTAGTGCGTCTGCCTCACAATACGAAGGTCCTGAGTTCAATCCTGGGCTCAGGATCTTTCTGGGTGGAGTTTGCATGTTCTCCCCGTGACTGTGTGGGTTCCCTCCGGGTTCTCCGGCTTCCTCCCACCTCCAAAGACATGCACCTGGGGATAGGTTGATTGGCAACACTAAATTGGCCCTAGTGTGTGAATGTGAGTGTGAATGTTGTCTGTCTATTTGTGTTGGCCCTGCGATGAGGTGGCGACTTGTCCAGGGTGTACGCCCCCTTCCGCCCAATTGTAGCTGAGAAAGCCCCCCCCACCCCCCTGTGACCCTGAAGGGAATAAGTGGTGAAGAATGGATGGATGGACGTTCAAGTTTTGTGTTGCAGATGATTAAAAAAATATATATATATGTATATATTTTTTTCTCTTCTTGGTTCTTCGTGCTTTTTGGCCCCCAGGAGTTGCCGGAGCTTCCACCCTCCTCCTTAGATTTACACGCCCAGTAAAACATGGCCAATGCAAACGCGAACAAAAGCAATACGTTTTTTCCAAAGAAAAGAAAAGTGTTGTCTGTGGTTTAGATTTGTGTCAACAGGCGTGGAAAACATGACTGCACTCTTTTGAATGATTTAATTATTTCTTTAAAACGTAGGGAAAAAAATCTGATTTTAAATATTTGGTGAATAAAATTAGACATTTTACTGTTTTGTTATGATAGAACATACATTCACTGATAGCCAATGTTCTCAATCATTATCATTAGCTGACACATAATGCTTACAAAACTTTAGAATGTTAGCACCCTCTAGGCATCAGCGGAAAGGTACTAAGCAGTTTTTTTAGTACTTTCTGCAAAAATGCAAAATTCTATTCAAACATTCCTTATATGACAGTAACTTGTTAAGGGCTAACAGGAAAAAAACTCTGATTGCTGAGTGGGAATTCCGAAGTGAGGCCAATCGTCCTCATGTCATTATGTGCCTGACGCGACGTAATATTGTGTACAGTATGTCCACAGACCCAAAATGAACAAGAGTTCTTGTTATGAGTGATGGTCCCGTTATAAACTATCATATTTTACATCTGACAGTTCTGGGTCACACGATACACATCAACAATCCAGCACTGTCCCTAGTTGAACTTTGTGTTCCCTCAAATAGTTCACTGACACAGAAACAAACAACATTGTATTGTCTGGTTCTTGCCATTCTTGAAAAAAGGAAGTTAGTACTCTGAAGTCATGCAGAAAGTAATTACAAACACATAACACAACTTTGATTGTCAAAGGGTTCATCAATCCATCCACAGTAGCCACACTTGCTCCACTTGTGTGGGAAGGCATGGATGATACATGTGATGTAAGTAACCTCCTCCTTTTCAAGACTGATACTGATAACTTAAATCTACATTTAAGAAAATTATGTTTGTGCACAATTTTCTTTGTGGCCGGCTGTCCAGCGTCCTTAGCATTTGGCGTCTTCTAAGGCTTACAAAACAATATCGTAGGGAGGCTAGCGTTTTAGGTGTCTGTTATTGGTTGATGTGTTGAAGTGTGATATATATTTTTTTTAATTCCGAGTAAAATGCTTGCAGAACATTTGGGGTAACATAATGCATTGTTTAATCAGTATAACAAATAATAAAATACAAAAATCTGGATCGCATTGGGTGCACGGAAATTTAAATACATAAATATAGTTTGTGCATGGCCACTGCGATAAAACGCACGTGAGAGCTGTGTGTGTGTGTGTGTTGTAATGAGTGTTGAGTTGTTCCTTTTTTTTTTTCAATGCATGCATGTTCAAAATTTTGATTTCAATATTAGTGATGTGCATTTATTCCAAAAATAAAACAATGAATGTGATAGTAAGCAAAGAAAAATTGCAGATTACTTGAACTATTTTCCCTAAAACACACATTGAGGCTATAAAGTGTGTTTTATCCGATTACTCGATGAATCGAACAAACTAATCGACAGAGTAATCCATTACTAAAATGATCGATAACTGCGGCCTTGGTAATGCTACTTAAAAGTGGAGGTTTGACTCTGTCAGTCTAAGAGATGGACTGTATCATAATTTTTATTAAAACAAGTTTTCAAACATGCTTTGTGGTTTTGAACATACATCATTCATTAGTCTAATATGAAAGTCATTCACTTAGTGGTTCCAGTCAGTGCATTGATTTTAGATGAGGTTACTGATGGGAGTCTCCTGATTTAACATGAATTATTTATTAAGATTATATATTACACCCGAATTTACGATCCGAAGTTAACAATACTCGAAAATGCTAACGGCTTCAATACTCGAAAATGCTAACTGCTTTTTATTTTTTTATAATTTATTTTACGATGGGAATTTACTAAAAATAAAAGGACAATGGACTTATTTGACCTCTTTTAATGACACGTTTATTGTGCTCATGTTTGCTGCGTGGTATATGTTTGCTCTTGAAAACCCACAAGATTATCTACGCTGGTGTCGCTTGTTTATGAATAATGTCCCATTGTTGCACTTCTTCTTTGTGGAACCAACTGCTAAATTATATGACGTGGTTATTTATCAATCATAAGTGAACTGTACCAAACTAAACTGGTGGAAATTTAGAAAAATGAACACAATGCTACGTCGTCAGTGTGTGAAGTAGCAGTTCAATGCCATAAAAATAGGCCTTTTTCTACCTAAAGTACGTCATCAGTGTGTGAAGTAGCAGTTCAATGCCATAAAAATAGGCCTTTTTCTACCTAAAGTTTAGGAACTTTATGTTCCTGTAACTAAAGGTTCCTGTAGAAGTCTGTGGTTTTGGTTTCCATCGTGTTTCACTGTTCAGGGTATTTTATACTAATCAGGCTGATGGAGTATGGATAGTATATTTATTATATAGTATATACTAGGGCTGTGAATCTTTGGGTGTCCCACGATTCGATTCACTATCAATTCTTGGGGTCACGATTCGATATTATATAGATTTTTTCGATTCGATTCCCGATTCAAAAACGATATTTTTCCGATTCAAAACGATTCTGTATTCATTCAATACATAGGATTTCAGCAGGATCTACCCCAGTCTGCTGACATGGTAGATTTAAAAAAAAATTTTTTTTATAATTGTAAAGGACAATGTTTTATCAACTGATTGCAATAATGTAAATTTGTTTTAACTATTAAGCGAACCAAAAATATGACTTATTTTATCTTTGTGACAACATTGGACACAGTGTGTTGTCAAGCTTATGAGATGCGATACAAGTGTAAGCCACTGTGACACTATTGTTCTTTTTTTTTTAATTTTTATAAATGTCTAATGATAATGTCAGTGAGGGATTTTTAATCACTGCTCTGCTGAAATTCTAACTAATATTGATACTGTTGTTGATAATATTAATTTTTGTTTCACTACTTTTGGCTTGTTCTGTGTCGTGTTTGTGTTTTTATTGCAGTTCTCAGTGTTGCTGGGTCAGGTTTGGTTTTGGAATTGGATTGCATTGTTATGGTATTGCCATGTATTGTTTTGTTGGATTGATTTAAAAAAAAAAAAAAAAAAAAAAATTCAAAATCGATTAAAAAAAAAAAAAGGATCGATTCTGAATCGCACAACGTATTCGAATCGATTTTTCCAACACCCCCTAGTATATACAGTATATTTGTAGTACATACAGTGTATAGTCTAGTAGGCGTGTCGCTGACTACTTTTACGATATGTAACAAAGTAAGTAGTTAATATTTGATGTGATTTACGTTCGTTTCACTTGTCCTTCATTTCACATTTCTCTTCAAACAACAAGGTTGGAGTCTCAGTGAGTAGCTCGCCTCGCCACTTCAAAGTCCAGCTGAATTATTTATATTCCTCTGTAAATATGTTTTGAAAAAGTCTGTCCACTTCTCGTAGCTTTGTGTATTGCAACAATGTTGGTTAAAATAAATACAAATCATGAAACTGCATAACAGTTTGAAGACTACGGCTAAGTAAAAAGACTGCAAGCGAGTTCCACTGATCAGCGTTCTTCAGCACACAGATGCCCCAAAAAAGTTCCAGCAAGTCGGAGGTTCCTTTCGTTCTTCTTTCTTTCTGTTGTCAACCATTTTGAAATCTAAATGCACAAGAAATAATAAATAAACAAGTTGCATTGCATACTGTAATGGCGGCCGTTGTGTTCAAATATAACGTTTTTGTGTTTTACAATTACCGTATTTTCCAGACCTTAGGGCGCACAGGATTATAAGGCACACTGCCAATGAATGGTCTATTTTTTAAAATCTTTTTTCATATATTTGGCGCAGCAGATTATAGGGCGCATTAAAGGAGTCATATTATTATTATTTTTTCTAAATGTAGAACACTTTCTTGTGGTCTACATAACATGGAATGGTGGTTCCTTGGTAGTGTTCGACAGCACAGCCGGACCCTCAAAGGTTCTTGGGAAACTTCCCAAAGTCACACCTCGTTACTTGAAACTAAAAATAGTTTCCTTACAACTGAAACTACCCCAGGTAGACTTTTGGTGAAAACACAAGGTGGTACTTTAGTTCCTGCAATAGTTCCTGCTATGGTTCCGCAGATCATGTCCCATTTACCATTTATTTGACATAACCATGACTAGAAATGAACCTGCTTCTGTACTAACCTCTTGACTTGGCGGCTTTTAGACTTAGCATTTTAAACCTGAGCAATATGCTAACAAAATGGAAATGCTAACACCTAAAATGTTTGCAACCTGCGTGGATACATGTTGATAATAAGGGTACATCTCTTGCTTCAATGGACAGTTGCTAAATTGCAGCATCTCAATGTGATATTCAAGAGGCTTGAAGGGGAACTGCACTTGTTTGGAATTTTTGCTTATCGTTCACAATCATTATTTCTAAAAAACAGGACAATGGATGTATTTTTTTATTGCATTCTAACTCGTAAATACAAGTTTGCTTACAACGGAGCTGTTAAGAGGTCCTCTATTGCGCTCATAAAACCTAATAAAAATGAGCCAACATCACTCTCTTTACATTTTGTGACTTCAATATCAAAGTATTAGTGATATTGTTATTATAAACGCTATCGCAGACCAGCTGTTTATAGCGGTACCGTGATCATTAGCGTTTGTGCCAGCATTTACATCATCGAGTGGTAAGGTGCTTCCGCGTTTCCTTTGCTCGTGAAAGTTGATTGTAAATCATGCCTCTCGCCTAGGCCGATAAAACGATATCACTATATATAGCGGTAGACATGTAATCAATATCAACACAAAATGTGTTAAATAAAAAATTCATTTTTGGTCGGAAGATACCGGAAAAAATGAAGCATGGTTGGTTGCATGAAAACAGGCATTAGCAGTCTGTTAACCTTGCAAAACAGGAAGGGTCAGTGAGAACAGGAAGCACAAGCCAAACAGCCAATGAACACTATCAAGTTTTGTTTGATTTGATTTGTTTTGGTTCTCTGTACAAAGTGACGATACATTAAATACGAGTGCTGCTGAGAGCAAAGAAATTGTCGATAAAACAGGAAAAGTCACCTCGACGGTACGGCAATTTTGTGGACTTTTTCAAATGGATTGTAGTCCTTCGCTACGTTCATTTTTTCTGTATTCGGATGTACAGAAACAACAGGTAGGAACCAAAGTGCAGGACTGTGTGACTAAAATAAATAACACTATAATATGTGATACGTATAATTTAATAATTACTGCACATTATAAATTCACTTCCATACTTAAATAAGAATACAAGGCCAAAGTTAATGTTACACAGACAACTTCCTGGCACCAAAGCTGCAAAAAAATGTTTTATGTCTTAGGGGTGTCACGGTACACAAAAAACTTCGGTTCGGTACTTAACTCGGTTTAGAGGTCACGGTTCGGTTCATTTTCGGTACAGTAAGAAAACAACAAAGTATACATTTTTTCGTTATTTATTTACCAAATTTGCAAAATTTTCCACCAAAAACATTTTTCTTAGTGGAATATTTGATGTGAAGTAATTGGAACCTTGGATAGGTCAATAGTTCAAAATGACATTTATTTCGATTCAATAATGTTTTGAGCAATGACAGTTTCAAAGAAAAAAAAAGAAACCGCTTTATTTTATTAGTCCACATTTCTACTTTTTCTAAATTACATTTTGCCATTAAGCTTTTTTATTTCACTTTTATGTTTTTTTTTATTTTAATAGTATTTTTAGAATGTGCTGTGGGCACACCTGCCATAGGTAATAAAAAATAAAATCTGATAAATCTATGGGTAAAAAGCAGAGCCTGGTGACGCATGCACATTTATCATAACTCTCTCGCGCTCTCTGTCTCTGCCCCTCCCTCACGAATGCTGCTGCGTGCACAATTTTTGTTTTTAACCCCTTCTTAACCCTGTTTGTACATTGAAAATACACGCAGCCCTAACTCAAAATGCCGGACATTTGAGGCATTTAAGAAACTCCACCCGGACAGCCCCGCAAAAGAGGACATCTGCTGAAAAGAGGAGGTATGGTCAGTCTATCGTAGCCCGGTCGCTGCTAGCATGCCGTGTGTTGTGCCTCGGTGTGCATTGTTTGCACCAGTGTTAATTTTGACCGCAAAATTTGATTTAGTTTTAGTCATAGTCTTTTGACTAAAATGTAATTTAATTTTAGTCATGATTTAGTTATTTAAATTGTTTTAGTTTTAGTCTAGTTTTAGTTGACGAAATATCATAAGATTATAGTTGACGAAAACTACAGTAGATTTAGTCAACTAAAGGGTAATATGTAAACTTTCCCTTCAATTTCTGAAAGTCAAAGCAAAACAGCGGAAAAATCACCGATACAAGTCGTATTTTGATGAAAATCATGTCTCAAATTTAGTATTTCACGAGTTAGCCGTGTAATAAACGGAATAACGTCGAGTGAGTTGTATGTTGTGGAAAATGCTTACCTGCGTGTGGATTTCGGGGTGATTCGACTGTAAATGTCGCTTCAACTTTGTTGTGTTTTTCCCCGTAATCCTCGCGCTGCATTTCTTACACTGCGTCTTGTTATCTTTGACGTCAAATACAAAATTTCCCCATATGTCCTCTCTCCTCTTCCTCCCCGGCGTTGACATGTTGTCTTCTGCAGCGCATTCCTGGGTCAGTCTCAAACGCAAACTACGTTTACGTAACTTCCTTACCACGTCGCTCTGATTGGTTCTCTTCCCAACTCCTCCCGCCTCTTCCTAACGAAATTAGTTCTGATTGTATCTCGTCTCTGGCAGACATTTTCGTCTCGTTTTTATTCGTTGACGAATATGTCAATACACCTCGTTATCGTCTTAGTCCACGTAAATAATTTTTTATTTAGTTATTGTCTCGTTTTAGTCAGAAAAAAAAGGTCGTTGACAATAACTATGACGAAAAATTTTCGTCAACAAAATTAACACTGGTTTACACAACGACAAGAGGAAGCGGCACATACCTTTGGAGTTGGCAGAGTTGTTTAGAAGCGACATCGAAGAAGAAGATTTCCTCGGATTTAGCAATTAGGAGTGACATATTGTTTGGTAAACGTATAGCATGTTCTATATGTTATAGTTATTTCAATGACTCTAACCATAATATGTTACTTTAACATACCAGGCACCTTCTCCGTTGGTTATTTATGCATCATTTATGCCTGTTGTTCACTATTCTTTATTTATTTTGAATTGCCTTTCAGATGAAAAAAGTTCAAAAATAGACCATTCATCGGCAGTGCGCCATATACTGTCATCCGGTGCGCACTATGGTCTGGAAAATACGGTAGAAATAGCTAGCTGGCAAGGTAACAAGCTAACTATCTCACCAAGTTGAGCCTGCATCCTCCAGATGTCCGACATCATGCCTCCGCTTTAAATCTTCCCGTATCACAGATGCACTGCCATTAAAAACAAGTCTGCTTTGCAAAATGAGCAAGGTATTCATGCCGTTAATAAATTTGGAGTGAAATGTTCCCACACTTACCATGGTTTGGCCTGCTATGTTGCAAGTGGCCGTGTAGACTGACTCGTTTCTGTCTGGAACAGGGGTCGGCAACCTTTACCACTCAGAGCCATTTCAACCCGCTTCACAAAATGAGGAAGACAATGGGAGCCGCAACTATTCTCGCCAATATCTGCTGGTGGTCACCCAGATGACAAGAATAAGGGCATGCTATGAAGCCATTGCCTTAAACACCTTCTACAACATGTACAAACTGCTTGCCAGTCCAGCAACATGTTGTGAGAGGCTTCCGCAGATGCACGCACACGACTGGAAGGCATACTGGGTGACACAGAGTACACTGACGGTTGTGATATAAACAACTTTAACACTCTTACTAATGTGCGCCACATTGTGAACCCACACAAAAGAAGAATGACAAACACATTTTGGGAGAAAATCCTCACAGTAACACAACATAAACGCAACACAACAAATACCCAGAATCCTTTGCATCCATGACACAACCTGACTATGTTATACACCCCGCGAGCACCAAACCCCACCCACCTCAACCACGCAGGGAGGGCGTGGTTTTTTTTTGTCATGGATGCAAAGGATTCTGGGTATTTGTTGTGTTGCATTTATGTTGTGTTACTGTGAGGATTTTTTCCCGAAATGTGTTTGTCATTCTTCTTTTGTGTGGGTTCACAATGTGGCGCATATTAGTAGGAGTGTTAAAGTTGTTTATATCACAACCGTCAGTGTACTCTGTGTCACCCAGTATGCTTTGCAATCTCATACATGTGCCAATAGAAGCAGTGAAATGCATGTGTCCGGTCGGCACGCAAATAGCATTCCGTGAATGGCGGGTGTGATGATGTTCAAGAGGATGCAAATAGCATTCCGTGAATGGCGGGCGCGATGACGTTCAAGAGGACGTTAAGAGTAATATCATCACGGCACACCCTTAATATTGTAGTCCGAGTGAAAATTGGAGAACGTTGACTCTGGGTGATGTCCGGGAGAGGCATTGAATTCCGTAATCTCCCCGCAACAATCTGGGGGGTCGGCGATTGTGCAGCTGAGCCGCATCAGAGTTGCCAAAGAGCCGCATGCGGCTCCGGAGCCACGGGTTGCCGACCCCTGGTCTGGAAGAACACAACTGCTGACAATTGTCGACAAATGACACATTTTGTCGTCGACAATGTCGTCAAATTGTTGCACCACTACTTGTTAAGCAGGCCATAAGTTTTGTTGTAGCACAACTATTGTCATGTAAACGAGGCTTTCACTTCAAAAGGGCAGCACTGACAAAGGACTTATTTGTTCACTTCATTTTCATATAAGCTTTAAAAAAAAAGACAAATACAAATCAAAACAAATATCCTTAACTTCCAGGTAAAATACACATTTTCTTCTTTGAAAAATGTGTTGTTTTTTTTTAAAACCCATCCTGAAACGTGTGTCTGCATATGCTGCAGTGTGTGTTTATATTTGTAAACACTCGAGTGTGTATCGAGGCTTGGACTCTGAGATTGCGTGACAACTGCGGATTGAATGAATGAAATGATGGAGGGATGGATGTTGCGGAGGAGTGGGATGGTGCAGGGTGAGCCGCTCCCTGTAATCCTGCTCACAACAGCAGCAGCTGGAACAGAATGTCAGCAAACAGGCTTTGCCGCTGCCATGAACCCTGCTGGGAATTACAGATGAATTAGGGGTCACTTGGCATTCAGGTGCATGAGGGGTGGTTGGAGGGACACGCTTTAGTGATGTAAGGTTGCATTGTTCTTAACTGTCTTTAGGCAATAAACTTACATCTAGGGCTGGGTGATATGGCCTTTTTTTTTTTAAAATATCTCGATATTTTAAGCCCATATCGCGGTATACGGTAGATATATTGCTCGATATGTTGCCTTACCCTTGAATGAACACTTGATACATATACTCACAGCAGTACGATGATTATGTGTTTACATTAAAACATTCTTCTTCATACTGCACTAATATATGCCCATTTTAAACTTTCATGCAGAGAAGGAAATCACAACTAAGTCATTGACCAAAACTGTATTTATTAAACAGTTATTAGCAGGTGACTTTTCAAATGATGCTACATATTAGTCCTTTTGGTAGCAACGCTTGTGCTCCACACTTGACAAATTAAAGATGTTTATTCGACATATTCCTGCTTGGAGCCAAACCACCGTCAGACGATGGACCCCCTGCTGTTTTTTTGGGAATTAATTCTTCCTTCATTAGCACCTTCTTTGTCTCGTATTACCACTCGCACGGCTCTGCTACCATGACAGCTAACGTTACCCCTGCTGCTACCTCTCTGCTCCGCGAGGGCGTATACATATGTGACATATGATGTGACGTGTGTTAGAAGGTGCGCTTGTCTGTGAGAAGGATACACAAGAAGGAGTGGGAAGAACTTGAAGCGTAATGCCAGCAGCTAAAAGCAACTGCGTGAGAACAGATACTCGAATATCACACTATAGCGTATTTCCTTGAATTGCCGCCAGGGCGCTAATTCATTTAAAATCTCTTCTCACTCCTGCGCTTACCAAAGGCATGCGGTAAAAGTAAGCATGCGCTAATTATTTTAAAACCTCTTCTCACTCCGGCACTTACCAAAGGTATGCAGTAAACATTTGAGTGTGATGTAAGCTTGGACCTTAAATCCTACTGAATAGCTCTTAATCTTCTTCTCTTTACGCGATTTCAAATTACCGGTATTGAAATCGGCCTCCTCCATTTTGAAAATGATGACAGGGGAAGTGTCACTCGTGACGTCACGAGTTTGACCAGGCAGTAATACTAAGCATGCGCTAATTATTCTGGGAAGCGAGTTTGACCCGGCAGTAATTCAGGTGCGGCAATTCAAGGAAATACGGTAGTCATTTTCTATATCGCACGGTTACAGACCCACGATATATCGCATATAGCGCCTTACTTCCATCCAGATAGGGCTGCACGATTATGGCCAAAATATTACAGCATGAAGGGGATTCACATGCCACCTTTCGTTATTGTTTATCTGACACGTGAAAAGTGTCAAATTGGGTTGTGGTGCTTTCCATCATTTTCAGCAGACTGCATTGCAAAATGATTAACCCACCCCTCCTGTGTTCATGCGAGATCCACAACAAGACTGGGGCCATATATATCCCTTCCTTACTAAATTCATGATTATTTTCATCAATATAGAAATCACAATTATTCAATATGTTAGGTAAATCATTGTTTTTCTCACGAGTCGGCAATCTATTTGGAATTTAATTGGGTCCTAAAAAGGTTATAAATAAATGTTATCCATGTATTCATTTTTGTCTATAATTTGTATTAACATTTCATTGTTTTCATCATAACAAGAGGCCTTCAGCTCTAAATATCCATTTTTGATGGTTCATAAAAAAAAACAACCACATTCCGCGTCACGAGTTGAACACATCCCCGCTCGACCGAACCATATATTTGATCAATTGAAGTGTGAAACATATTGAGTCCTTCATTGCACGTATACATATCCACATTCCTTGGATTCATATACATGCGCACATGCAGGGGGTGCATGTATTCCACAGAAAAACAAATCTTGCCAAAAACACTGGCAACAAAATGTTGGCTCTCGACGAAAAATATTTATACTCAATGTAAGGTTGGGCGATATAGACGAAAAAGTACATCTTGTACATTTTTACCTAAATTCAATATTCGATATAAATCTCAATATATTTTTCTGTGAAAGTATACAAATATACATATTCATTTTTGAGCGAGATTCATTGAAATTGAAGTGAATGACAACTGTACTATCACCCAGTTAGTCAAGATGGGTATTAACAGCACAGAAAAGAAACTGTTTAAGAAGCACAGAATTATATAACATATGTAAAATAAATAACATAGCTGTGCACGTAATACAAAATGTATCAAACTCAGATTTAAAAAAATACATTTGTAGGCAGGCACTCATTAATTCCCAGTTGACAACGTAATGGACTGTCACACAAGTACGATTCTGGTCAGTCAAAAATTGATTTCAAGTAATATTTTGAGATTGACATATCGTATCTCTGCGATGAGGTGGCGACTTGTCCAGGGTGTACCCCGCCTTCCGCCCGATTGTAGCTGAGATAGGCGCCAGCGCCCCCCGCGACCCCGAAAGGGAATAAGCGGTAGAAAATGGATGGATGGATGGATCTCTGCATAGTCTACTAGAATACCCTTATTTGCATTACCATATTTTTCTGTGCGACTTATACTCAGGAGCAATTTATGTGTGAAATTAACACATTACCATAAAATATCAAGTATTTAGCTCATTCACGTACGAGACTAGATGTATAAGATTTCATCGGATTTAGCAATTAGGAGTGACCGATTGTTTGGTAAACGTATAGCATGTTCTATATGTTATAGTTATTTGAATGACTCTTACCATAATATGTTACGTTAACATACCAGGCAGTTGGTTATTTATGCGTCATATAACATACTTATTCAGCCTGTTGTTCACTATTCTTTATTTATTTTAAATTGCCTTTCAAATGTTTATTCTTGGTGTTGGGTTATATCGAAAAAAAAATTTCCCCAAAAATGTGACTTATAGTCCAGTGCTACTTATATGTTTTTTTCCCTCTTGATTATGCATTGTTGGCAGGTGCGACTTATACTCCGGAGCGACTTATACTCCAAAAAATACGGTATATATATCAAAATCAAGTACCTTCTGTACTGTTTACTTGTTAAAATACCCTTTACAAAGCTAAAATATACCAAAACAATCACTTTGCTGCCGCTGTCAAAAACTGATTTAAAGTAATATTTTAATACTGACACATTTCATCTCTGCATATTTTACTAGAATACCCTTTTGAGCATTACATATATCACAATCAAGTACTTACTGTAAATAGTGAGATATTAATAAAAAGCCATATCCATCTATTTACTACCGCTTGTCCCTTTTGGGGTCCCAGGGGGTGCTGTAAGCCTATCTCAGCTGCACATGGGAGGAAGGCGGCGTACACCCTGAACAAGTCGCTCCTTCATTGTAGTGTCAACACAGATAGACAGAAAACATTCACACTTAATATCACACACTAGGGCCAATTTAAAGCCATATCGCTCAGCCCTAATATCGATATTACGATATTCTCTTAATTCATATCTTGTTTAAAAATATATCAATATATCTTGTAAACTTGATATATCGCCCAGCCTTACTTTGGAGCATTTAAATCTGATCTGTGTTCCCCTTACACATCTGTTGAATTGTACAAAATCTTTATGACTTCTCCTTTCCCCCTGCCTTGTTCCACATTTCAGAACCATATGTATTACCTTTTTTTTTGTAACCTACTTAAATAATCCATATTTGGATGTTTGTCCATCGATTCATAATCATCTGCATCCTCTTAGAATCCGTCATTTCCTCAACAACTAAATCACAATGAGCCCTAGATATTTGACCAGCCTCCTATGTGATTGCTACCAGTTTGTTTTGGAATGAATGTGACCTCTGTGTGTTTGTGCTGCTATGCATTCCGCTGCGATGTGTAAAGCCTGGCTCTGCAACAATCGTTCCCAAAGAGATACTGTGTGTAAATGTGTGTGTGTGTGTGTGTGTGTGCGCGTGCGTGCGCGTGCTTGCGCGTGGTGCTAACACTATTGTAGACTTACAGAGAATTCATTCATTCCTGTGTCCGCTTTCAATGGGGAGGGAGGAGACCATCAGGGAGGACATGGTGAATGTTGACAGGTGTGAAAGAATGTATCAAGTTGTAGCATCACGAAACTGAGTGTCTTGGAATTTGGGGAAGTCTCACATAAAGAATACTTTTTGAACATGAACAAGCCAAAGGAGGCCTGCAAAAAATGTGGTTTTGATTCACACACCCATGCAATCTAATTTCTAGATGACAACATTTTAAATGTATTATACTTGACAAGCTGCATCACAACCAAACACTGACATTTTTACTCAAGGACCCTCGCTGCACTGTTGTTGGCATGACGACCGACACTTCCCCCACCCTCTGATGGCCGACGCCACCAGCAAGACTTTCTGGCTATCGTTATTTAGCTTGTGGGAGGAACGATCGCATTAATCATTGACTTATACTGCTTGAAGTTACCGTCTTGCGAACCAGCGTTCCACCTCTTATGACATGATGGATTGTTATCAGTCTTTGTATTCATCTCTTTCAAAAAAGTCCCCATCAACTGTCCTTGCCGGACCTCCAATTAAAAAATGGCAAAATAAGCTTTGGAAGTATTTTTTAAAGCAGAATGAAACAATGAGGCGACCAATAGTAATAATGGTAATAATAATAATAATAATAATAGTCATCTTTTTAACACATGACCAAAGGACCCGACTATATTTTGCGTGTTTGGGATTTTTGTCCCACAGAATCACAATTTTGAGCAAGATAATCAAAATAATGATTCCTGAGCGTGGCCACCGCTGCTGCTCACTGCTCCCCTCGCCTCCCAGGGGGAGGAACAAGGGGACGGGTCAAATGCAGAGGGTAATTTCACCACACTTCGTCACACACACACACACACACACACACACACACACACACACACACACACACACACACACACACACACACACACCACACACACACACTCTATCAGTGGTACTTTTAACTTTAGAGTTGTCTTTATATAAAACACATTAGACATAGATTTGAATAAAAAAGTTTTTGCCTGTGTTATAGGAAACTTTTTGAAGATAGATGCAGTTTACATTATTAAACTGCATCATATGGCACACAATTCATTATGTATGTCTACTATATAGAGTTGATGAGCCTCACTGTTAAAATATGGATGTTCTGTAGCACTTAGTTTTTCGTTTTTTTTCATTTTTAGAATAAGGAAAATCACTATAGATACTGTATTATATTATGCACATGTTTTTAAATGAATAATGTGCAACACATTGGCTTTTAATCTGTGTATTTCATTTTGCATTTCGGTTTTTCTTACTTTATTCCTTTTTTCCCCCTTCTGCGCTGTTATTATTGTCCTGTTTGCAGTGTTGCTACTGTAACGTTGATTTCAAATTGTTCAATCAATAAAGTTCTGTATGATCTATTGCTCTCCTTTTACAGGATGCACGTATCATTAATATGTCATTTTATCTGTTAGTGCTTTGTTATATTTGGAATATGAGATATGTTCTCATATTTTAGAAGTGGGATATTTGATATGTTGGTGTCTGTCAGATCAGACTAGTTTATTGACTTCACCTTAAGAAGAGAAGAATGATAACGGGGTGAGAATTAAAGTCACACTTTGTGTCGTGTGTGTGTGTGTGTGTGTGTGTGTGTGTGTGTGTTAGGGGTGTAACGGTACGTGTATTTGTATTGAACCGTTTCGGTACGGGGGTTTCGGTTCGGCACGCGGGCGTACCAAATGAGATTGTAAGTCTTCACAAGCTGCTCCGCTTTCTGCCTCTGTCTCAGCAGCAAGCATTGTCCCGCCCACACAACCATCTGATTGGTTACATACACAGCCAATCAGTAATGCGTATTCAGAGCGATGTAACAGCCAATCAGCAGTGCGTATTCAGAGCGATGTAACGGCCAATCAGCAGTGCGTATTCAGAGCGATGTAGTCAATGCTTTAGCGTCGAGCAGATATTCGTTTAGCAGGGGAGCAGCGGACAGGGTACTAACCCCAAATTATAAAAAACACTTTCTAGTCACAACTATTACAAACATCACTATGAGCCCGTTGACCTTCTAGAAACTTAAACTGCCGCTCATCTAGCTCACAGTATAGGCTTGAGGTGAAGGCTAATTAGCTTTTAGTGTAACGTTAGCTCATTTTGCTGTGTGTGTGTGAGTTTGTGCGCGTGTGTGTGAGTTTGTGCGCATGTGTGCTTGTGCGTGTGTGTGTGTGCGTGTGTTAGGGGCAGCAAAGCCCTGTCTGTTTGTTATTTCATTGGACTCCATTGTGTTTAGGGATGAATAGTCTCTCCTATTACTATTGTACTATTTTTTCAGCAATAGTTACATTAATCATTCGTAATGTAGCAGCCTAGTTTTGAATGGCAGGGTCCCTGCTATCACATGTTTACAAAAATATAACATTTACATAATAAAAGTCAACCACAGGATCCCAAATGCTGTAATAAATTAAGCATGATGAGTTGACTTGAAACTGTTCAATGTTGCACTTTTTATATGTAAAAGAAAGTTTTTTTCATTTTATTTAATCAAAGCAACTACTTGAGGCAGTTTAATGTGGGCAGAATTATTATAGTGTTCCCAATGTTAAAAGGATAAAGCCATTGTTTACGAATTTGGTAAACAAATAACCAAACAATTTATATTTTGTTGTTTTCTTAATGTACCGAAAATGAACCAAACCGGGACCTCTAAACCGAGGTACATTCCTAACCGAAATTTTTGTGTACCGTTACACCCCTAGTGTGTGTGTGTAAAAGTGTAAATATTGTTGGAGTGCAACAGGGTAGTTGCAATATCTGAAGATTTTTCACACGGAACCTTTTTATTTAATTAATTAATGCATGTTTAGCGATAGATGGTTCACATGGCTGAAAACTGTATCACAATATAAGTTTTTTATTTTGGTTGATACCGATAAATATTCTATTGTTTAGGACCTCTATGGAAAATATGGACCCTGAGAAAAATATATTAAAGGTCAACATTTTTATTTCAAAGGTAACCTTCCTCTGAATATGATCCCCTCAGCTATCAAGGGAGAAAGGAAATGTCAACACAACCATGGGAAAGTCCTAAACAAGCAATGTGAACCAAATTCTAAAATCACTCTTAACATTTAACAATAACCACTTTAGATAAAGGTGTAGAAATACGGAAGGTGTAAGAATTGGTTAATAAAGTTGAACAAAACTGAAAAGTGTGTGAATGTAAACAGATAAATGTTTTGCGGGTTTCTTGCCAGGAAGTTTTGTGGTCTGTGTAACATTTAATTTGGTATTTTATTCCTATTTAAGTATGGAAATTGCTTTATGTTATGCAGTGCTTTTTAATTAAATATCATTGGACCAAATATAACATTTCTTATATTCTTTTATTAATTTTATTTATACAGTTCTGCACTTGAGTTCCTACCCGTTGTTGTTGTTACTTACATTCGGAGAGGGGGAGCGCACATGGATTCAAAAGGAAAGATGAGGGCGGCAAAAGACTACCGTCCGTTTGGAAAAAAGACAAAAAATTGCCATATTGCCGAGCTGACTTTTCCTGTTTTATCAACAATTTCTTTGCTCTCTGCAGCAGTCATTTTTATTTTCTCTGCACAGAGTGAGAAGAGAAAATAAAAATCAACAGCGAGACGGTGCAAAATACTTGATCGTCGATTCTGTTCCACGATTGGCTGTTTAACGTCTCCCTCCCATTTTTCACTGACCCTTTCTATTTTGCTAGCTTTCCGAAACGCGAATGCCTTTGTTCATGCAACCAACCATGCGTCATTCTTTCTGGTTTCTTCCGACCCAAAAACATATACTTATGGGACGTTTTATCAAACAGATTTTATATTGATGTTGATTACACGTCTGTCACGATATGTAACAATATTGTTTTTTCAGCCCATCACTTTTTTTAGCTGTCATTTCCCTTAGTAAAAAATCATGTAGATCCAATAAATCTGTTCCAAACAACCAACAATATCAATAATTAATAATGTTGCCTATGTGGCGAAAATTGTGTTGAATTGGGAATCTATTCTGAATTGAATCATTAACCCAAGAATCGGATTCGAATTAAGTTTTTGTAAGATATTCATCCTGATAATGAGCTTTAACGTGTATGTGGCTAAATGCTAGGGCTGCAACTAACGAGTATTTTGATAGTCGATTAGTCACCAATTATCTTAACGATTAAGCGACAAGTGCGCGGTTAGCGTTTGTTAAATTGCCTTGTTTTGGTATTGCAAATTGACACTGCTTTAAAACGTACTGGAAATTATGTAGAAAAAGTTTACACGGCTCACTTCGGCTGAAATTATTTAGTTTTTTCACTCTTGTTAGCTTGATAACAAGGTAGAAGCTAACAGTACTTTTGCCAAGGCTGTGTCCACATTCCCTCCAAATGTCTGACATCATGTCTCCGATCCCAGGTGAACTGCCATAAAAACAAGGTCTGCATTGCAAAATGAGCAAGGTATTCATGTTGTTAACAAGGATAGGAAGAAATATCCTCACTCTATACACTATAACGGGTGATGTTTTTGCGAGTGACCCACTTCAGCCTGAAAAAAACGGAGTGATGACGTCACGAATATTGTCGACAATTATAATTCTCTGCTCCAAATTTTATTCAGGACATTTGTCGTTGCAGCCCCAGTCTGTGTTAGCAGCCCCCACCTTCACCCACAGAGATAAAAGATAGATGACTGACAAGGGGGTTCACTCTGCTTTTTTCATTCCACTATAAATAACTAAAAATGTTATGGGCACATTTCAATTTACCTTTCAGGAAATGGATAATGATCCAGATTCCCGATCACCGTCTTGATTCAGGCCCTTTATTTCTTTGGGGTGATACGGCCTGGCAGGTGTCTAACTTTAGACGTCTTTTCCGGTTGGTGTCTGGAACAAATTAATTCGATGTACGCTATTTCTTATGGGAAAAATTGCTTTTGGTGTTCGCCAAACCTTTTCAAACTGCTTACTAACTAAAATAGAGGTAGCAATGTAATTATATTTAGAGAAGTCACTGTTTGACTTTTCAGTGAACCCTCTGTGTGGGTTGTCCCTAAGAGCTTTATTCATTAATTTTGGATTATGTGCTTTTCAAAAGCTTGAACATCACACTCTTCATCCACTGTTACGTAACAAGCTTCCAAAGGTACGAGTGTGTCCTCTCTGACCCTTGAATGCAGTATGAAAATATCATCAGTGGGGCAGATGGTCCATCTTACATTCATACATTGCTGATTTTTTTTAAATTATTTTACAGCAAACCTGCATGGTTTACTAAAGCAGCCAGTCCTGTAATGTCATGCTCATAAACCGGCTTTGGGTATCTACGAACAAAAGTACAGTCACGTCTTTTGGACAAGAATATGCCAATATAAGCTAACATTTGACCCCAAACATACAAACTTACAAATTGATTAAACCCTGACAGGTTTTTGACATGGTTAGATTTGTAAAGATTTTACAATCGTGTTGCATTTGCTGCTGTCATTTAAAGAAACCACTGACTTTGCAGTTAAAATTCTGACCTTTTAACCACTTGAGAACACTGTATGGTGTTCGTATAAAGAAACCCCCATCCCATGCATGCGCAGTTCTCACCCCCACTGCATGTTGGTCAGTGTGTTGCATGGCAGTGTCCTTTACACTTTACAGTTTAAAAGTTAAAAGTAGAGGTGTCCCATTTCAAACCTTTCCCTTCAATAATGATAAACAAATATTGGAGCCTTAAAGGCCTACTAAAATGAGATTTTCTTATTCAAACGGGGATAGCAGGTCCGTTCTATATGTCATACCTGATCATTTCGCGATATCGCCATATTTTTGCTGAAAGGATTTAGTAGAGAACATCGACGATAAAGTTTGCAACTTTTGGTTGCTAACAGAAAAGCCCTGCCCTTACCGGAAGTCGCAGACGATGATGTCACCCGTTGATGGCTCCTCACATTCTCACATTGTTTTTAATGGGAGCCTCCAACAAAAAGAGCTATTCGGACCGAGAAAACCACAATTTCCCCATTAATTTGAGCGAGGATGAAAGATTTGTGTTTAATGATATTGATAGCGACGGACTACAAAAATATAAAACTAAAAATAAAAAGTTTTTAAAGGGGAACATTATCACAATTTCAAAAGGGTTACAAATAATAAAAATCAGTTCCCAGTGGCTTGTTTTATTTTTCAAAGTTTTTTTCAAAATTTTACACCTCCCGGAATATCCCTAAAAAAAGCTTTAAAGTGCCTGACTTTCGCTATCCGTAAATCCACCGTCCATTTCCCTGTGACGTCATACAGGGCTGCCAATACAAACAACATGGCGGATAGCACAGCACGATACAGCGACATTAGCTTGGATTCAGACTCAGATTTCAGCGGTTTAAGCGATTCAACAGATTACACATGTATTGATACAGATGGTCAGAGTATGGAGGCAGATAGCAAAAACGAAATTGAAGAAGAAATTGTAGGTATTGAGCGGAAAGCTATTGACGCTATTCGACCATAGCATGGGGGTACCTAATGAAGTGACCCATAGCATGACACCCTTATTAGCATCGCCGGTAAAATGTGCAGACCAAACGATCAGGACTTTCGCATCTTGTGACACTGGAGCAACTTAAATCCGTCGATTGGTGTTTGTTTCGCATTAAATGTGGGTATCTAATTTCAAATGTACATACTTCTAGCGTAAATAGCATGTTAGCATCGATTAGCATAGCATGTTAGCATCGATTAGCTGGCAGTCATGCCGTGACCAAATATGTCTGATTAGCACATAAGTCAACAACATCAACAAAACTCACCTTTGTGATTTCGTTGACTTAATCGTTGCAAATGCATCTGCAGGTTATCCATACATCTCTGTGCCATGTCTGTCTTAGCATCGCCGGTAAAATGTGCAGACACTCTGGCAAATTCAATGGGGGTCTGGCGGCAGATTTCTTGCCAGTGGTGCAATTTGAACCCCTCCCTGTTAGTGTTGTTACACCCTCCAACAACACACCAACGAGGCATGATGTCTCCAAGGTTCCAAAAAATAGTCGAAAAAACGGAAAATAACAGCTGAAACCCGGTGTTTGTAATGTGAAAATGAAAATGGCGGGTGTATTACCTCGGTGACGTCACGTTCTGACGTCATCGCTAAAAGACAGATAAACAGAAAGGCGTTTAATTTGCCAAAATTCACCCATTTAGAGTTCGGAAATCGGTTAAAAAAATACATGGTCTTTTTTGTGCAACATCAAGGTATATATTGACGCTTACATAGGTTTGGTGATAATGTTCCCCTTTAAAAGATAAAACGCGATTGCATTGGGATGGATTCAGATGTTTTTAGACACATTTACTAGGATAATTCTGGGGAATCCCTTATCTTTCTATTGTGTTGCTAGTGTTTTAGTGAGTTTAACAGTACCTGATAGTCGTAGGTGTGTGTCCACGGGTGTCTCGACGCCAGTATCTCAGGGAAGCTTTATGGACGGCGCAAGTTCAGCTGATCTTTGGTAAGAAGCGACTTTTTACTACAATTTTCTCACCAAAACCTGCTGGTTGACATTCGGTCGGGATCCATGTTCGCTTGACCGCTCTGATCCATAGTAAAGTTTCACCTCCGGGAATTTTAAACAAGGAATCACCGTGTGTTTGTGTGGCTTAAGGCTAAAGCTTCCCAACTCCATCTTTCTACTTTGACTTCTCCAATATTAATTGAACAAATTGCAAAAGATTCAGCAACACAGATCTCCAAAATACTGTGTAATTATGCCGTTAAAGCAGACGACTTTTAGGTGTGTGTGTGTGTGTGTGCGTGCAGCGCTCATATTTCCTAACAGTCCGTGACGTCACGCGCGTACACGTCATCATTACGCAACGTTTTCAAGAAGAAACTCCCAGGAAATTTAAAATTGCAATTTAGTAAACTAAACCGGCCGTATTGGCATGTGTTGCAATGTTAATATTTCATCATTGATATATAAACTATCAGACTGCATGGTGGGTAATAGTGGGTTTCAGTAGGCCTTTAAGAATTGGCCAATAGCAGTATTGATCTGACATGATATCAGCAGGAATCATACATACTTTTATCATTGTGTTGTTTGGAATGTTAGAAAATGTGTGATCAAGTGA
Organism: Nerophis ophidion; assembly: GCF_033978795.1. Taxonomy (NCBI): domain Eukaryota; kingdom Metazoa; phylum Chordata; class Actinopteri; order Syngnathiformes; family Syngnathidae; genus Nerophis; species Nerophis ophidion. Next base: position 39,837,720 of record NC_084625.1, read on the forward strand.
AATGAGTCAAAGAACAATGGTAGGTATAAAAAACAATAACCTATTTATTATTAACTGATTGGAATGGACTTATGCTGTTTTTTAATCATTCATAAAGTTAAGCTTGAGACGCAGTAAGTTGAATAATGTGGACATTTTTCTTACTTGATACTTTCTAATATGCTTCTGCCTCGGAGACTTTGTATGTTTAAGTAATATGCAACTATAATTATTTGATACTTGTTTATAGGGCTAGGCGAAATGGCCTTTTTTAAATATCTCAACATTTTTAGGCCATGTCACGATAAACAATATATTTCTCGAAATTTTGTCTGAGCCTTGAATGAACACTTGATGCATATAATCACAGCAGCATGACAATTCAATGTGTCTACATTAAAACATTCTTGTTTATACAGCATTAATATATGCCCATTTTAAACTTTCATGCAGAGAGGGAAATCCCAACTAAGTCAATTGACCAAAACTGTATTTATTAAACAGTTATTAAGCAGTGGCACAAACATTCATGTCATTTCAAAACAGAAAGTGCAAGATTGTCAGAGACCTTTTAAAACAAACTATTAATGCACTTTTGTGCATGATTTCACTAAGATGATCAAAACAACACTAAATTAGTGTACTTTTTGTACAGAACGCCACTACAATATGTTAAAACAAATAAAGTGCACTTTAGTGCATGATGTCACACAAGATATTTAAACAAGTGTCACATAAAATTGAGCTGCATATCAAATAGTATATGTCCTATGGCAGTGGTTTTCAAACGGGGGTACGCGTACCCCTGGGGGTACTTGAAGGTATGTGAGATTTTTTTTTTAATATTCTAAAAATAGCAACAATTCAAAAATACTTTATACATATATTTGTTGAATAAAACTTCAACAAAATATGAATGCAAGTTCATAAACTGTGAAAAAAATACAAAAATGCAATATTCAGTGTTGACATCCAGATTTTTTGTGGACATGTTCCATAAATATTGAAGTTAAAGATTGATTTTTTTTGTGAAGAAATGTTTAGAATTAAGTTAATGAATCCAGATGGATCTCTATTACAATCCCCAAAGAGGGCACTTTAAGTTGATGATTACTTCTATGTGTAGAAATCTTTATTTATAATTGAATCACTTTTTTTTTTCAACAAGTTTTTAGTTTTTTTATATCTTTTTCCAAATAGTTCAAGAAAGACCACTACTAATGAGCAATGTTTTGCACTGTTATACAATTTTATAAATCAGAAACTGATGACATAGTGCTGTATTTTACTTATTTATCTCTGTTTTTCAACCAAAAATCATTTGCTTTGATTAGGGGGTACTTGAATTAAAAAAAATGTTCACAGGGGGGGTACATCACCGAAAAAAGGTTGACAACCACTGTCCTACGGTGTTGATGTGGAAATAGTTGCTTCGGCATTTTGTGGGTGTGGTACCTAACGGAGATGTTGACATGCGGAGTTTCAAGCATTTTTCACTCTAGCGGGTGACTTTTAAAATGATGCTACAAATTAGCAGTGCTGTTACTTTTTGTAGCAACACTTCCCCCGCATAAATGTTCAACATATTCCTGGTTGAAGCCAAACCACTGCCATGCTGTTTTTCTTGGGAATTAATTCATCTTCCATTTGTTACCAGATTTGCACCTTCTCTCTCTCGTATTACTACCACTTGCAACACACCGTTAGCATCACAGCTAATGTTACCATGTCCCTACCTCTCTGCTTGGGGAAGGCGTGTGACGTTGCACGCGTGACATATGTAAGATAGTGCGCTTGTTTTAAGTCTCTGTGAGAAGGAGAGACAAGAAAGCTAAAAGCATCTGCTTGAGGACGTATACTTTAATATCACGATATAGTCATTTTCTATATCGCACAGAGACAAACCCGCGATATATCGAGTATATCGATATACCGCCCAGCCCTACTTGTTTATATTGCTATTTTAGATATCGTTCGATAAAGGACACTTATTACTCAAGTCTAGCTTGTGTGCTTAGCTGTTGTGTAGCTGATAGCTCCTATAGTAATCCATCAGCTTTACTGTTTGTAAATAATTTCACTAAACTACAACAAAAGACCAACCATGTGTGCATTTTGGAGGACATTAACTGGCTTCCAGCTCTGCAAAAGTAGGACTGCTTGTATCAGAGAATATATGGGGAAAAAAGCTTGCAAAATCCTGAAAAAATGTGACCTACATTTGTATGTGGACTAAATATGAGCACTAAAGATAATTAATGCGATCTGGAAAGTCAATAATGACAGCTACAACTAAGGCTGCAAGAATGATTGATTTTAAATCATAATAAAATCCATTATGACTATTTTGGGTGAAAAAAATAATTCCATCCTTCCATCCATCTTCTTCCGCTTATCCGAGGTCGGGTCGCGGGGGCAGCAGCTTAAGCAGGGAAGCCCAGACCTTCCTCTCCCCAGCCACTTCGTCCAGCTCTTCCCGGGGGATCCCGAGGCATTCCCAGGCCAGCCGGTAGACATAGTCTTCCCAACGTGTCCTTGGTCTTCCCCATGGCCTCCTACCGGTTGGACGTGCTCTAAAAACCTCCCTAGGAAAGTGTTCGGGTGGCATTCCGACCAGCTGCCCGAACCACCTCATCTGGCTATTTGTTAAATTAATTGTTTATCATGTCTTGCGCCTCCAAGCTACCGTAGGCTCAGCCGGGTTCGCTCTAGCTCATGAAAAAAATTTATGTAACTAGCAGATGTATGGCAATGTTGCTTCACAAGACATCTCATACACACCTGCTTTGCAAGTTAATAAGACACAGCAGAAGGGGTTCGGTCGGGACAATTTTGCAACTGTGTAGCTTTATATAGCAAGGACTGGTATGCATTAAAAGTGAAAGAAAGAAGTGTGTCTTGAGTTGGTAATCAAATACAAGTGGTCACAAAAGGCAGAAGAAAACTGTCTCAACAAGCCCGGAGAGCATGCGTTCTATCGTGTGCAAAATGTTACGTTTGTTGCTTGTTTCAATGGCTCAGGAACAATTTTCAGTAACACAATAACTTTTTATTTACTACTCTGCAGAAGCAGCCCAACTTTTGTCAATTTCCTAAGCACTAGGGAATAAGTTGGAGACACAATTTAGAGACAATCTTCCGTTGTTTCAACACTTTCCTGGTAAAATATGTAACCTGTTGTGTTCATTGTGGAGTTTCACTTTTTTAGTGATACAAATAATAAATTATGACACACAGATTTTTCTTTAAATACATGTTTAACATAGGGCTGGGCGATATAGATGAAAAAGTATATCTCAATATATTTTTTACTTAAACTCGATATTCGATTTATAATCCCGAGATATTTGTAAGTATAAGTAAGTATAAGTATACATATAAGTAAAGATATTTATTTTTGAGCGAAATTCACTAAAATTGAAGTGGATGACAACTGTACTGTAAACACTTTTAATAACCCAGTTAGTCAAGCTGGGTATTAACAGCGCAGAAACAAAACATGACATAAATAAAATAGAAAAATATTCTTTTTACGTAAACAAATAACTTAGCTGTGCAAATAATACATTTTTGGCAGCATTTCTCGTTTGGATTTGGGTTTACAAGATACCATGAATTGATTTACGTGGACCCCGGCTTAAACAAGTTGAAAAACTTATTCGGGTGTTACCGTTTAGTGTCAATTGTACGGAATATGTACTGAACTGTTCAATTTACTAATACAAGTTTCAATCAATCAAAACAACTCAAATGAATGTTTTATCCAGACACAAAAATTTGTCGAAATGTGGCCAAGTCGACGCATTGTGGGTTTCTTGGACGTCGTCTACATCGCTAAAAGAAAAATCTAAAGAAGATAATCCCTCTGCCATCTTCCAGTATTTTTTTAATATATAAATCGCCCGCTTCTACGTCATCATTTGTCGTCTGTTGCTCGTTTGATGACCTGTCCTATCTTACCTCTGATTGGCATAATCTCAACCATTGATTGGTTGATTGATTGAAACTTTTATTAGTAGATTGCACAGTACAGTACCAATTATTAGTAGATTGCAGAGTACAGTACCAATCGTGACTCATCATAGTAAACAACCAACCAATCATGGATGTTCTTATACATGCAAGCACGTCTTGGAAGGAGGAGCGGGGGATAACAAGGAACACAACATTTTAATGTAAAATAAATTGTATCGTTATTACAATATTTTCCTAATTCATATCTTGTTTCAAAATATATTGATATACCGTATTTCCTTGAATACCCGCCGGGGCGCTAATTAATTTAAAACCTCTTCTCACTCCTGCGCTTCATCCAGGCATGCGGTAAAAGTAAGCAGGCGCTAATAATTTTAAAACCTATTCTCACCCCTGCACTTACCAATGGCATGCAGTAAAAAATTGAGTGTGATAAAAAGAAATAAATAATAAAAAAATTATTCTGCGGCCCGGTGGTTGGGGACCACTGCTCTATAACATGTCATCGCGCCCACCTTTACACCATGCTATCTGCGTGCCGGTCGGACGCATGCATTTCGCTACTTCTCATACGAGATTGCAATGCAAACTTGGTCAACAACTATACCTATTACACTGATGGTTGTGATATAAACAACTTTAACACTCTTACTAATATGCGCCACACTCTGTGAACCCACACCAAATACATTTCTGGAGAACATCGGCTCTGTAACACATTATAAATGCAACATAACACTTACCCAGAATGCCATGCATCCATGACTCTTGGCTATATTATACACGCGCCCTCCAACCCCGCCCACCTCAACCGACGCACGGAGAGAGGGGGGGGTTGGTGCTAGCGGGCTATATAATATATCGCCAAGAGTCATAGATGCATGGCATTCTTGGTAAGTGTTATGTTGCGTTTACAATGTGCTGATCTTCTACCGAAATGTGTTTGTCATTCTTGTTTGGTGTGGGTTCACAGAGTGTGGCGCATATTAGTAAGAGTGTGAAAGTTGTTTTATAATACAACCATCAGTGTGATCTGTCTGGCTGTGGAAAAAGACCCCTGGTTTACGCATAGTAAAAGCAAAAATAAACTCCTCCGCCATTTTGAAACGGACGACAGGGGAAGCGTCACTCGTGACGTCACGAATTTGACCCGGCGCTAAAAGTAAGCATGCGCTAATAAATTTGGGGAGCAGTTTGACTCGGCAGTAATTCAAAGCAGGCGCATATTACATGCCCGGCGGCAATTCAAGGAAATACGGTATCTTACAAACTCCATATATCGCCCAGCCCTAGTTTACCGTTTATTTAGCCTTTTTATTGTCTTATTTCATTACAAATAACCTTATGACACAAGCAATCCCCTGCCCTCTGTTGTCTTTTGTACTGTGCTTTTTTTCTACTAAAAATAGGAATCGTAATCGATAATAGTCTTCAGGGAAAAAAAAAGAGATCTTATTTGTGGCCCAAAAATCATGCATTCCCAGCAGCAAACCAGCACTATATAAATATTTCCAACTCAGTCAAAATCATTCATAAAGTCAGTAAAACTGCATTCAGAATGCAGTGAATGTGGTGTGAATGTTCGAGTGTGAGTACACCCTTGTTTTGTGTATCTTATGAGCCTAATTACAACACAAGTCTGTCTTTCTCGCACAGACACCCTCCTCCCTCCCTGGGGCTCCGTGCCACTCCCAGAATTGAATAACAAGCTAAAGGCTTTTGGGCGCTGTCTTTTTCTGCTTCTTTGGCCTTTTTTTTTTTTCTTTTTTTTTTCCCTAGTCTCTGTCGTATGTTTCATCACTAGTTGCAGAACCTGATGGCTGCCATTCCGTCGCCTCTCAGTCTAAATATCCATGTCCGTTCCACAGAAGACCTTTCTTAGTCTTTTCTTTGGTGCCTAATTAACGCCAACAGCTCAGTTGTGCTAGTGTAATGAGAGAAGTGTGTGTCGTTACACAGAATGCCTTCCTTTTGTGTGTGCGTGTCAGATATCTGCCCACTGTTGTGTAGTACTTTTAAGTGTAAACAGTAGCACACCTGAACTAAATGCTCTTTCAATGTTTGTGCTGAAATATTTTCAAGATATTCATAGAGTCAGCGGTGCCTATAATTATAGTTCTGCTTTTTAAACCGGTGTTTGGTATGACTAAAGACTAGAGGTGGGAATCTTTGGGCACCTTTTGATTCAAGAGCTACGATTCGATTAAAAATCAAATATTGATGCATCATTGATTTATGTATAGTCATGCAGTTTTAAATGTATTTTCATTTAAATAAATAACCATTCATCACTTGCAAAATTTAAAGCAGTGCATTTGTAATAAAGAAACAGTTTCAAATTCCATCCATCCATCCATTTTCTACCGCTCATTCCCTTTCGGGGTCGCGGGGCGCGCTGGCGCCTATCTCAGCTACAATCGGGCGGAAGGCAGGTTACACCCTGGACAAGTCGCCACCTCATCGCAGGGCCAACACAGATAGACAGACAACATTCACACTCACATTCACACACTAGGGCCAATTTAGTGTTGCCAATCAACTTATCCCCAGGTGCATGTCTTTGGAGGTGGGAGGAAGCCGGAGTACCCGGAGGGAACCCACGCATTCACGGGGAGAACATGCAAACTCCACACAGAAAGATCCCGAGCCTGGATTTGAACCCAGGACTGCAGGAACTTCGTATTGTGAGGCAGACGCACTAACCCCTCTTCCACCGTGAAGCCCCTTTCTTCAGTTTCAAATTAATTCCCATTACATTTACTCTGTTATTTTAAATGTGGGGCAGCACGGTGGACCAGGGGTTAGTGCCTCACAATACAAAGGTCCTAGGTTCGATCTTTCTCGTCTTTCTTGTTTGCATGTTCTCCCAGTGACTGTGCGGGTTCCCTCCGGGTACTCCGGCTTCCTCTCACCTCCAAAGAGATGCACCTGGGGATAGGTTGATCGGCAACACTAAATGGTCCCTAGTGTGTGAATGTTGTCTGTCTATCTGTGTTGGCCCTGCAATGAGGTGGCGACTTGTCCAGGGTGCAAACACCTTCCGCCCGAATTCAGCTGGGATAGGCTCCAGTGTGACCCCGAAAGGGACAAGCGGTATAAAATAGATGGATGGATTTTAAATGTGTGCAAAACTGGAACATAAGTGCCCTGTAATAAGGGAGCTAGTTGGACCCCTTGGTCTGCATCATATCATTTAAAATAAATAAATCGATTTTTAGAGATGGGCTGCAGCACCCCTAGCGACCCCGAAAGGGACAAGCGGTAGAAAATGGATGGATTATAGATTTTTGACGTTTATTAATTGATTTTATATTCGTCCATGTCTGAATTGCGATTACTCTAAAAATGGATGATTTCCCCCATCTACTAAAGATACACTCAGATCTTATGATAGCATTACAATTTGATAATGAAAGAATATGCATAACTTTAGGGTATTTGTGACAATTTATCCAACCCGGAAGACTTTTAATTGCATCTATTTAGTATTTAAAACGCATTAAAATGTTTCCGTCGTCATGTTTTTAATAATGATTGTGAACGATAGGCAACATTCCCCCCAAAAAGGGCACTTCTTCCCTTTTAAGGACAAGCTTTAGCTATGACTGCTCTTTAGAATGAGGCTTTGGGGATAAAGTTGGGCGAATTAGATTAAATACGATGCGTCTGGCAGACGGTAGAGCTTTTATGACGACAGTTTTTTGTGATAATGCTTGTTGGTGACACATTCTAGCTGTGTCTGCAAATTTGATGGTGACAAGCGAACGACCGCGTCCTCCTTGCCAATTAGCGTCCTTGTTTGCTAACCTTCCTTCCAAGTAGGGCTGGGCGATATGGCCCTTCACAGCAGTATGATGATTCTATGTGTCTACATTAAAACATTCTTGTTCAAACTGCATTAATATATGATCATTTTAAACTTTCATGCAGAAAAGGAAATCACAACAAAGTCAATTGACCTAAACTGTATTTATTAAACAGTTATTAAGCAGTGGTACAAACATTCATGTCATTTCAAAACAGAAAGTGCAAGATTGTCAGAGACATTTTAAAACAAGCTATTAGTGCACTTTTGTGCATGATGTCACTAAAATGACATATCAAAACAACACTAAATTAAAATGCACTTTTTGTACAGAATGCCACTAGAATAGTTTAAAACAAATAAAATGCACTTTTGTGCATGATGTCACACAAGATATTTCAATAACTGTCAAATAAAAATTAGCTGCATAATAGGAAATCCAATCACTATATGGTAGGTTACTGCATACGTTATCTCCTTATGTTGTTCACTATTTTTTTCATACGGTGTTGATGTGGAAATGGTTGCCTGGGCATTTTGTTGGTGTGGCACAGAATGGAGATGTTGACATGCGGCGTTAGCACTCTTCATTCTCTAGCAGGTGACTTTTCAAATGATGCTACATATTAGCAGTAAGGCTACATTTGTAGCAATGCTTTTGCCCCACACTTGACAAATTACGGTTGTCTGTTCGAAATATTCCCACTTGAAGCCAAACCACCACCAGACGATGGACCCCCTGCTGTTTTTCTTGGGAATTAATTATCCCTTCCTTTTTTACCAGATTTGCACCTTCTTTCTCTCGTATTACCACTCGCACCACAGCTAACGTTACCCATGCTCCTACCTCTCTGCTCCGTGAGGGCGTATATGTATGTGACATATGTATTTATGTCTCTGTGAGAAGGAAAGACAAGAAAGAGTGGGAAGAGCCTGGAGTGTAATGCCAGCAGCTAAAAGCAACTGCGTAAGAACGTATACGTATACGATATAGTCGTTTTCTATATCGCACAGAGACAAAGTATATCGATATATCGCACAGCCTTTCTTCTAAGTCAACAATCACGGTAAAATAAACTGTTTCTTACACAACTATATGCTAATGGTAAGCTTGAGCTCTTAAATGTAAACAATTTGGGCGGATGGAAACATATATCGGTAGTAACGATACTGAGTAGGACAGGATCAGGTCCCGAAATTTTTTACTTAAAAATATTTTGAGTCGTTTTTGTTATTGTTTACAAACTCAGGAAATCTGTCCCTGGATGTAGGATGGCTTTAAGTGCATGACGGATTTGAATCAGAGGAAATATTTAATCATAATTTTAAAAAAAATATATATTGATATTGTTACACTGCTATCCTGTGTTTTTGTCTGATTATAATTGTAATAAAACATGTAACCATTCGACGATCTTGAACATTTGAAATATCCGTCCCATCCATTTTCTACCGCTTGTCCTTTTTTGGGTTGCGGGGGGTGCTGGAGCCTATCTCAGCTGCATTCGGGCGGAAGGTGGGGTTCACCCTGGACAAGTCGCTACGTCATCGCAGGGCCAACACAGATAGACAGACAATATTCACACTCACATTTACACACTAGGGCCAATTTTAGTGTTGCCAATCAACCTAGACCCAGGTGCATGTCTTTGGAGGTGGGAGGAAGCCGGAGTACCCGAAAGGGAACCCACGCAGTCACGGGGAGAACATGCAAACTCAACACAGAACGATCCAGAGCCCGGGATTGAATTTAGGACTACTCAGGACCTTCGTATTGTGAGGCACATGCACTAGCTCCGTGCCACATTTGAAATATCTATTAACCGTAAAATAACAAGAACATCAACAATAATTTTGACAAAATATTACAACTGTAAATAATGTAATATCTTACTGCATACATCAGGATTAAAGCTAGAGCTCTTGGATGTAAACAAGTTGAGCGAATTATACAAATATCAAGAGTAACTTCACTAAACAGTATTGCATCAGGTCCAAACCACAGTGGTTATGGTTAGATCGATCTTTTTGTTACTATCAAAAATTCCCATGTGTCTTGATAGAGCTCTGACTTTGATGTACAGTGACTGGCCTACAGAGAATGTTAGCGATGTCGATTGGTTAAAAAAGTGTGATGGCAGCCTGGCCTAAGGACACTTCTCACCTGAAATTATGTCCAGTCTAAAGCAAGTAAAATGTAACCTTTTTCTCCCCATGCATTAATTTTTACTATTTTTGCCGCCTTTTGTAATTAATATGGCTTGATGATAGGACAGTAACCCCTGATTTCCACAAATGCATCATGGTTGTGGTGCGTATTCGCCACCAAATGTCACCGCCGCCTGTTGTCCGGCAATCCTCTACCACCGTTCTGTTGGAGCGAAATAGCGCCGACTTTTACGAGATCTTTCGACTCCGCGCATAATCATATGATAAATTAAACACTAACGTAAACAGAGCGGAGCGTCTCGAGCTTTACTGTCTATCAATACTCATACGGACTCGTCTTGACTTGACTTGACTGGTAAATAAGACAGTAGTTATAGCAGGTTCGCATGTAAATGCACAGGTCGTTTCCCCAAGATGCAGACGCCAGTGGCAGTGTGCAGGTAGGAAAATTATTAATTTTCCATAACTCAGTCAAGAATAGGCAAAATGCAGGAAAGTTTGCCGACCGCGCAGAAGCTATGGCGAAGCTTAGAACAGGAATCAAAGAGGTATACGAACGTAACTTTTGCGTTAAGCAAACAAGACAGCCTGACTGAGTGTGGCAAAAAGCAGGACTAAATAGCTTTCTTATTGGTGCCCCGGAGCAGGTGAGCGTCCCGAACACTAATCAGAGGCAGGTGAAAATAATCAACACCCAGGGCAACCAGGAAAACACAAAGCCAGCAGAAAAAGAACTAAGGGAGTCTTTAACTTAGCAAAACATGATCCAAGCAACAGATTACGACAACAGTTTTGCCTTGCAAGCGACAACATTTTTTGTTGTTGTTGCAAGTAATAACACATTAATAACATCATGCCTGGCAAGCGTTGTAGACACACATGACTCTACGTATAAAGCTGGCATTTGACACCCCATATATGCACACATACTGTAGGTGCCCTGTATATCATTCTTTAATTTTGGACCTCCAGAATCAACATTTGTGTCAAGATGGTAAAATTACGTCTGAAAACATTTGACAAGTTAACTTAATGTCGGTCTCTGCCCATTAGGACGCTTCAAAGTGTAAAATACGATCCGCCTTGAAGGTGGACTGTTTTTATTTTTCATTGTACACCGGATGATTTATTTTCTGTTTGTGCATGACTTCCTGTCTAACACAGGGAGATTTCAGCTGATCTGATCCGCCCTGTTGTGGCGACCGGCAAAAATAGAAGCTCCTTGTATATATAGCGCATGGATCCGTAATGGCAACGCCATGGCGGTGCCGTATTGCAAGCTGTGGAAACGGCACATTAACTTGAATAAAAACGGAAAAAGTCTGCCGTTGTAGCGATTACGCACTGCAGCCGTAACGTGTCTTGTAGAAGTCAGAGGTTAGCCTCCTTTAGAGTTGTGATTTACAGGGTGTGAACAGGTATCACATGACAGTCTCGTTCTGTCCTGGCCCCATCTGCTCTTATGAGCTCACTGTACAAGGTTCATGGTGCAATTCCTAGACTTTTATCTGTGTATTGACCTGTATTGACAATGTAAGGGAATGGCTTTCTTGTTCCTGAGCTCATTTATATCATCCCATACCTGTGGTGCCAAATCAGTACTTTTGAAACAGCGCACATGCATATGTTCTCATTTTTTTTATTTTTTTTTAAATGTGGGACATTCAAGTTGAACAAAGGTGAAGTACTTCAAACATGTAGAAAAAAATATAACTAAGGAATAAATGCAACAAAATGAAATGATGTGCAGGGTTTTACTGTACTTTAAAGTGCCTACATTCCAGTGTTTCAAAACAGCAATCAATTTGTGGCTGCTGGGGTTTGGCAGGCAGTGTCAAAATGGCATTATACTGTAGTATCATTTGAATGATTGGTTATAACTTTTTAAATTATATAAAAAAAAAAAAAGTGAAATATATTTAAAGACAACTCTTCAGTTTTTAGTTATTTGCACCAACATGGCAGCATGGTGGAAGAGGGGTTAGTGCGTCTGCCTCACAATACGAAGGTTCTGAGTAGTCCTGGGTTCAATCCCGGGCTCTGGATATGTTTGTGTGGAGTTTGTATGTTCTCCCCGTGACTGCGTGGGTTCCCTCCGGGTAATCCAGCTTCCTCCCACTTCCAAAGACATGCACCTGGGGATAGGTTGATTGGCAACACTAAATTGGCCCTAGTGTGTGAATGTGAGTGTGAATGTTGTCTGTCTATCTGTGTTGGCCCTGCGATGAGTTGGCGACTTGTCCAGGGTGTACCCCGCCTTCTGCCTGATTGTAACTGAGATAGGCACCAGCGCCCCCGCCACCCCAAACGGAATAAGCGGTAGAAAATGGATGGATGCACCAACATATATGTTTTGTTTGTAAATTATATCGTTTTTCTGACTATGGAAATAAGAGCATGCAACGGCAGTGTCGGACAATATAATGTTCTGAACTTTCTAAGCGGAAAAACTGTGTGACCTCCTGCTACCAGAACTCCATGCTCTGTGATGCTGCCACCAGTGGTCAACTGAAACATTGCACACCAAACCCAAATAAAATGAACTCAACACAAAGCATAAATGGCTCCTACACACGTGTTAATTTCATGTTGATAACTGTTTACTTTCTGCTGTACCGCTCTTCCATCGACACTTTACCAAGCACTTATTTCTAGGGATGTACTGATCAATCAGCCACCGATTAGTATCGGACGATTTTCATGGAAAGGTATGTCATCGCCATTGCTGATAATTGCTATTTAATGGTGATCACAAACCCTGATCCCCTCTGATTGACGCTAACTCTAACCCTAAACCAGTTAATACTAATCCCCTCCATTACAGCAAATCAACTGCATTTCTTTGTATGTTGAATATCATTATCAAGTATTAGGACACTGCTAAACATGTTACGCATTGAGCTAAAGCAGGAGCACGCATGCTAGTTAAACTTGCAACTGAAGAAATAAGTGCTCAGTAAAGGTTAAGACGTCTAAATGGAAGCGCCTTACAGAAGAAAGTAAGCAGTTATTAACAAGAAATTTACACGCAGATTAATAAGAGTTAGAGAGAGGATAATACAAGAGCCTGTAACTGTTGATGTGTCAACATTGTCGCAGCCAAAAGTGCACAACTTTGGATTGATCCATAAATTGGTGGTGTCGACACAGAATATGGTCGATATGAGAGTGATTAGGTTAATATTTGTGTTTTGTAAAAAAAATTGTTTTGTTGTTTTTGTTAATGTTTGCAAATTTAGGGAAAAATCATTTGGAGACAGGAAAACTTACACAGCAAAAACCAAAGGATTTAAGTAAGTAATCGACGCCCATTTTTGCTTTAGTTAAGTGATTGTGTACTATTGACGTTTTGCTCAAACAATTGTACGTGGTAAAGTAAAATAAAAATTTACAGTTAGTATATTTGATCAGTATCGGCATGGGTGTTGGCCGATCTCAGTTAGGGATGATCAGCAGGGTTTCACCTTCCATCCATCCATTTCCTACCGCTTGTCACAGCTGGAGCCTATCTCAGCTGCATTCAGGCGGAAGGCGGCGTACACCCTGGACAAGTCGCTATCTCATCGCATGGCCTACACATATCGACAGACAACGTTCACACTCACATTCACACACAAGGGCCAATTTTTAGTTTTGCCAATCAACCTATCCCCAGGTGCATGTTTTTGGGTTTAACCTTAATGTAACTTAATGTGGTGCACCTTGAAAATAAGGGTTTGTGAAAACAAATGAAAGTAACATACTATACAAAGTTTAACGCTATTTTTTCTTTAATTGCCAATCTTTTGACAACAAACAGCACAGCTCCAATCAGATTTGACCTCCCGTGCAAACATCTTCGTCACCGTGCTTCTTCAGAAACACAACAGCACTTCCTCGTTTTCTGCCAATTTTCCATTCGTGATCATGGCAAAAATGAACATAAAATCAAAGCCACCTGAAGATTAAACATTACCACTAGCTAGTTATTACAGTAGTAATTTATATATGTATAGCCTATTATTTGCGCACTATTGACAAGTGACGCATTGAAAATTACCCACTAGAAAAAGACTTTCATCACCGAAAACGGCACTGCTGAAACCGGATGTACACAAGACGCCTGTTATTGTTTGTAGCGTTGTCAGCATGTCTGTGATGTGGTCGTGACTTTAATGTAGCCGACAGCAATCTTCAAAAGAAGAGAAAGTCCATTTGCAGCAGCAAGGTGAAGCAATTGTAACATCATGCAGCTTGCCTGTTTAGTTAGGGACATTGAAGTAGAGCAGGGGTCGGCAATCCGCGGGCCCTGAGCCGCATGCGGCTCTTTGGCAGCTCTGATGCGGCTCAGCTGCATAATCGGCACCGGGCCGCGGAATAATTTTTTATTAAAAAAAAAAAAAAAAAAGTTTTTATTTTTTTTATTAAATCAACATAAAAAACACAATATACACTTAGTGCACCAACCACAAAAAACTCCCTTTTTCATGACAAAAACATCCCTTTTTCATGACAAAGAAGAAATTTTTTTTTTTTTTTAAAAGAGTCATGGATGCAAAGGATTCTGGGTATTTGTTGTGTTGCGTTTATGTTATGTTACTGTGAGGATGTTGTCCCGAAATGTGTTTGTCATTTTTGTTTGGTGTGGGTTCACAGTGTGGTGCATATTAGTAAGAGTGTTACAGTTGTTTATATCACAACCTTCAGTGTAACCTGTATCACCCAGTATGCCTTGCAGTTGTGTACTTGTATCTGCGGAAGCCACATACAACATGTTGCTGGATTGGCAAGCAATTTGTACATGTTGTAGAAGGCGTCAAAGTCATTAGCTTCATAGCACGCCTTTATTATTGTTATCTGGGTGGCCATCAGCTGGTATTCGCAAGAATTGTTGCGGCTCCCATTGTCTTCGTTATTTTATGAAACGGGTCGAAATGGCTCTTTGAGTGATAAAGGTTGCCGACCCCTGAAGTAGAGTCTCTAAATACGAGTCTATTTTATAACACCCGAAAAAGGTGCTAGATTTCTTTCTAGTTGTTTTCAGTAAAAACGTCATTTAAGTCTCCAACCACTTTAAAATTTCTCAACAAAGTACATTGTACAAAATGCAGCAACACTTGAAAATAGGGCAAAACGATAACAAATTACATGTTAATAGCAATTAATAACAGATTTGTTTTTAAAATTAATTTGATACAGAATCAAGATTGTTTATTGTCATATGCACAGTTAAACAGACGGTTTTCCGTACAATGGGAATAAGCGGTAGAAAATGGATGGATGGATTATAATCTTACTTTGCTCGTCCACCCTTCAACAAGTCACATGGTACCTAGCTCAAATAAAATAAAAACTGTACAGTTTAGCAGTTTAAAATAAGGTATAAAAAAGGGTATAATCTATATACAATGCACAGTGAGTAACATAACATTATTGCACATTCTGATTCACAGTCAACAGTATAAATATGGAGGTGCCATTGGGTCACAGCAGCAGTTTAAAGTGTCTACAGTGATGGTTCACATTTCAGGGGTGGATATGGGAGCTGTTTGTTTAGCCTTTTCAAAGAAAATCATGTCATCTTAGCAGATTTTGCGATGACGTCACAGTGACCACACCCCCACCACCACAGGTATTGGCAATTTAGGGGAAACCCTTGATTAGTATCGGGATCGGCAGCAAAATTCCCTGATCTGAACATCCTTGCATATTTATTCTGCTGTTTTTCTTAGCTAAGTGGTTAGCACAGCTCTTAGCATGCTTGCTCTTGGTGTGTAACATGTTAAGCCTCATTCTCATGTGATATTGATACCTGATAATGATACTAAGGAATGCAGCTAATTTGCTGTTATGAGCTAAATATTCCTAACTTAGGGGAGCAGTTCCGCACTGTCCATGGCAGGCCTGTAAATTTTGACTCAGGGGCCAAATTTAGAGAAACAAATGGGTCTGGGGGCCGGTATATCTATTTTTGGGAGAACCAATATAAAAACTCACAATCAAGTCTGATTGAATGCTAAAAATGTTTTGACGGACCGCCTTAAAAACGGAATGGAATTTAAAAACTATGAACGATAAAACCCTGAATATTGGCAACATATGAATGTCACACCCCCTCTCCATCGACATATTTTACAATCAAGCCAAATGCAACAAACAGCGAAATATGGAGGCAAAGGGTAAAAAAAAACATCTACAATCTGATATATCTGATAAATCACTAAATTTTAGAACTTTATTGTAAAAATCTCCTTCTGCATCTGTCCCTCACACCCACATTTCAGGCTCTGGAAAGACTCTGTGGAAATGCTCCCCACCCACACTGCTTGGTGCCTAGTCTGAGCTGCTGTGATATATATTACCATAGCCACTAGTAGGGTTGTACAGTATACGGGTATTAGTATTGTACCACGATACTAATGAATCATATTCGGTACCATACCGCCTCTGAAAAGTACCGGTCTGACAAACCCTAAGAATTTTTGTTAAAATAAAGCCAATAATGCATTTTTTGCCGGTCCCCTTTATTTGAAATAATAATATTGGCCTCGGGACAACCCATGTCACTAAAATATCATGCAAAAGTGCAGGTTCCAACCATTGAAATACTTAGTATAGTTGAAGACTTGCGGTCATTAGAAAATACCACTGCACATCATATTGTCAGTTACACTTTCCATCTTGAAGATCTAAACAAAATTATTTGGGAATGTCCGGCGGGCCAGATTGAAAAGCCCCATGTGGCCCCCGGGCCCTAATTTGCCCAGATCTAGTCTATGGCAATACATGCTGTAATTAGCGGCTAGTCACTCGTCAGCCAGCGGTCTCATGAAAAAAATAAATAACTGCCACAAGAGATCGGTATTTGTGATCGGCATTAAAAGGCTTTAATCAGCAATTGAGATAATGTACTTTTTCATGAAAATCGGCCAATACTGACTGCTGCCTGTTCAGTGGGCACATTTCTAATATCAGTTTTAAAGGCATACTGAAATGAGATTTTCTTATTTAAACGGGGATAGCAGGTCCGTTCTATGTGTCATACTTGATCATTTCGCGATATCGCCATATTTTTGCTGAAAGGATTTAGTAGAGAACATCGACGATAAAGTTCACAACTTTTGGTGCTGATAAAAAAGTCTTGCCTTTACCGGAAGTTGCAGACGATGACGTCACAAAGGTGAGGGCTCCTCACGTCCTCACATTGTTTAAAATGGGAGCCTCCAGCAGCAAGAGCTATTCGGACCGAGATAACGACAATTCCCCCATTCATTTGAGCGAGGAGGAACGATTCGCGGATGATGATTTTGATAGCGAAGGACTAAAAAAAAATTAAATAAAGTAAAAAAAAAAAAAAGGCGATTGCATTGGGACGGATTCAGATGTTTTTAGACACATTTACTAGGATAATTCTGGGAAATCCCTTATCTTTCTATTGTGTTGCTAGTGTTTTAGTGAGATTAAATAGTACCTGGTAGTCAGAGGGGTGTGTCTGAGGGAAGTCACGGCAGATACAAGGACGGCGCAAACTCCACAGATCTCCGGTAAGAGGCGACTTTTTACCACAATTTTCTCACCAAAACCTGCCGGTTGACAAGTGGTCGGGAACCATGTTCGCTTGACCGCTTTGATCCATAGTAAAGCTTCACCTCTGGGAATTTTAAACAAGGAATCACCGTATGTTTGTGTGGCTAAAGCTTCAAAACTCCATCTTTCTACTTTGACTTCTCCATTGTTAATTGACCAAATTGCAAAAGATTCAGCAACACAGATGTCCAGAATACTGTTTAATTGCACAATGAAAAGAGACAACTTTTAGCCGCAAATGGTTCTGCGCTAATATGTCCTGACAATCCGTGATGTCACGTCATCATTCCACGACGTTTTCAACAAGAAACTCCGCGGTAAATTAAAAATTGCAATTTAGTAAACTAAACTGGCCGTATTGGCATGTGTTGCAATGTTAATATTTCATCATTGATATATAAACTATCAGACTGCGTAGTCGGTAGTAGTGGGTTTCAGTAGGCCTTTAAGTAAGAAAATGGGTATTCATTGTTTTTACAGCATGGTGCGACCTTAAGCTCCACAGAGACTCAGTTTCTGTGCTCTGTTTTTCCAACCCTTAATCTTAACATGTATTCCAGCTCTGAATATTCAAAGCCAACTGACAGACAGCCCAGAAACGACTCCATGTATGCAACAGATTTATTGATCGACTGCTGATCACTCCAGTGTGGGCTCTGCCACAGCATTGAGGATAGTCTTCATCTTCCCATTTGGAAAAAAGATGAGTTGTTTTGTATGATGTACGCCACATTCCTCACCTCTTGAGGATATAGATTGTAGTTCACAGGAACCTCCTTCCTTTTACGTTGTACTTCTCCACCAGTGGGTCACACCCAATGACCGACCATCAGTGACGTCACAAACTACGCACGAGTTACGTCGCTATCCTGCTCCACTGCTGTGGCCGTGCTGAGGCTCGTAATTATAGGTTCACGCCGCAGTAATGGAGGGATATTAAAAACAGGCTGCTCAGTATTTATTTTGCAGACATGTTGAACTGCAAGCAGTGCACTGCTTTTACTCCTTCAGTAATTGTAGCTGAAGGCGTGACTTTAGAATTTGATAGTTTCAGTTTGAACTTTATTTAAAGCGAGTTAACCGGCTGCTGTGTTTTATGCTCACAAAAGCGGCACTTGTGTGAGGGCTCACAAAAAAACCAACAGTATTTGTTAGGAGTGTAAGGCTATGCCATAATCATGATGTGGTGCGTTCCGTGGTTTTAAAAGAAAAGTGCACTTTTTAGGAAATGTGTCCATCATCCACGATCATTATGTGAGACATTAAGTGCACAAATCTTTCCATTTTCTGTGCATGCTACATAGTGCAAACTGCTAGCATGAGACTGCTAACAATGCAGATAATGGAGATTGACCTGTTGCGCCTATAAAGCATTCAAAAAACACTTCCAACAAGGTTTTATATACATGCTGTAACCATGGAGTAACAGGCACAATTATGACAACATTTAATATTTACATTTTTAAGAGATTTTCTAGGAATATAGTGACAGGGTCTACCCCAATTTGCCGCTATAGATGTGGCAGTGGGGGCATGGCTAGGGTCGTAGAGGAGGCGTGGTCAATATGTCATCCATTTTCTACCGCTTGTCCCTATTGGGGTTGCGGGGGGTGCTAGAGCCTATCTCAGCTACATTCGGGCAGAAGGCAAGGTACACCGGAGACAATTTGCCACCTCATCGCAGGGCCAACACAGATAGACAGACAACATTCACACCCACATTCACACACTAGGGCCAATTTAGTGTTGCCAATCAACCTATCCCCAGGTGCATGTCTTTGGAGGTGGGAGGAAGCCGGAGAACCCGGGGGGAACCCACGCATTCACGGAGAGAACATGCAAACTCCACACAGAAAGATCCCGAACCCTGGAGTGAACTCAGGACTACTCAGGACCTTGCATATATTTTTTTTCTAAATGTAAAACACTTCATTGTGGTCTACATAACATGTAATGGTGGTTCTTTAGTCAAAATGTGGCATAGATGATGTTTTACGGATCATCTTCAAGCCGCTTTCTGACAGTCGCTTCAGGATACGCCGTTTTGTGGGCGGTCTTATTTACATGGCTCACCTTTGACAGCGTCTTCTCCCCTCATATTTGTTGTAGCAGCGTAGCGTGCTAGGACGGGAGTGGAATAACTGTCAAAATATGGATCTAGCTGTTTTAAAGACATTCAGACTTTACTTAAATCAATAATGGAGCAGCATCTTCTCATCCGGAAATGTGTCCTGTGAAAAAACGTCCAACCGGAACTCAATGACTAAAGTTCCTTGGGTGAATAATGTAAACTCATTACACCGGTATGTTTTAGCGCTTTCATGACTTGTTTACTGACAGATATAAGTAAGAAGTTTACACTACTTTAAAAAAATAAGAAGCTTATCGACTGCGGTGTCTTCACGGACTACAAATGTTGACAGGCGTAGTTTTTCAGGATTTATGCAGATCCCAAATACAGATCAGTCGAACCAGAAGGTAAGAAACGAAACAATATTGCGAAACAAAATGCCAGCTAATATATTACCTTATACACACACACACACACACACACACACACACACACACACACACACACCATAATAATACTCATATGTTTAAGCACAGTACAATCCATCTTACGGTGCAGTCTCTGCTTATCTCTTATGTTTGACTTACATCTACCGGTCACACTTATCATTACACCATGTACCAAATAAAATTGCTTCGAGGTGGGTAAGCTCAACCAAAGGTACAGTTGTGATCAAAATTATTCAACCCCCACACAATTTTGGTGTTTTAGCAAGTTGGACATTTATTCCGTATTTTGTTTATAGTCATATCAAATAAAGATGTGTCAAATAGACGAATGCAACTTAAATTGTAACACTGTATTTTACAAAATACCAAAAAATGACATTTTTCTTAATTTCTCATTGATAAAATTATTCAACCCCCTAGTTACATGCATCTTTAGTACTTAGAAGAACACCCTTTGGCAGTAATGACATCCTTCAAACGTGATACATAACCGGACACAAGCTTCTTGCAACCATCTACAGGTATTTTAGCCCATTCCTCTTGGGCAAAGGCCTCCAGTTCATTCATATTCTTGGGCTTGCGTGCTGCAACTGCCTTCTTCAAGTCCCACCACAGGTTTTCTATAGTATTTAGGTCTGGGGACTGTGAAGGCCACTCCAGAGTCTTCCAGCCCTTCTTCTGCAACCACTCTGATGTTGATTTGGAGGTATGCTTGGGATCGTTGTCCTGTTGGAAGGTCCAACGTCTCCCAAGCCTCAGCTTCGTCACTGACCTCATGACATTTGCAGCTAATATATCCTGGTAGGAAATAGAATTCATAATGCCTTGAACGCGCTGGAGATTCCCGGTACCTGAGGCAGATTAACAGCCCCAGAGCATGATTGACCCCCCCACCATGCTTAACAGTAGGAAAGGTGTTCTTCTCTTTGTAAGCTTCATTTTTTCTCCTCCAGTCAGAACGTTGATTCATAGGCCCAAAGAGTTCCAGTTTTGTCTCATCACTTTATAGAACAGTGTCCCAAATCCTTTAGGGTTTGTCCAGATGATTTTTGGCATACTGGAATCTATTTTTCTTGTGCCTGGTAGTCAGAAGTGGGGTGCGCCTGGGAGTTCTGGCATTGAGGCCTTCATCTCGTAGTGCGCGCCTTATTGTCTGTGACAAAACCTGCGTTCCCCCCTCTGCAATGTCCTGTTGTAGTTCCTCAGCTGTTACCCGGGGGGTTTTCACCACTGTACGCTTCAAATACCGGACAGCAATTGCACACAGCATCCTCTTTCTACCATGCCCAGGTAGTGTTTCCACTGTGCCTTTAACTTTAAACTTGCGAATTATGCTCCCAACTCTGTCTCTTGGAATGTGTAATGTCTTTGCTATTTTCTTATATCCATATCCTTTCTTATGAAGAGAAATTACCTCCTCTCTTGACTTCTTTGACCACTCCATGGACTTCACCATGTTGCAAATACACCATTGACCATCTACAAAAAGCTGAGCGTCACAGTCTTTTTCAATCAGTTTAATTGTTGCTCGTTATGGTTCTAATCACATCTACAGGTGTTTTCAACACCTGATTGAAAAGACCTTATTCAAATTCTGTTCTTAAGAGTTATGATCTTCAAGGAGTTGAATAATTTTGTCAATGAGATATTAAGAGAAATTACACTGTTTGGTATGTTACAAAATATAATGTTGTAATTCAAGTTGCATTTGTCTATGTAATGCATCTTTATTTGATATGACTATAAACAAAATACGGAATAAATTTCCAACTTGCTAAAACACCAAAATTGTGTGGCGGTTGAATCATTTTGATCACAACTGTATTCCTTACATCATGCGGAATGGGTTATAAGGCACACTATCGAGTTTTGAGAAGAAAAAAAAATATTTTCCTTGCGCCTTATAGTCCAGAAAATACGGTATGAGAATTTGTGAGCTGCTGCCTGCTTTTCTTCTCCCATTTGTCAAGCTATTTACACAAAGTTTGGATAATTCTGTTGTCTTCACGTCCATCCATCTTTGGTGTTTGAGCTGTGGTTATTACTATCTACTTGACTAATTATTTATATATATATATATATATGTATATATATATATATATATATATATATATATATATATATATATATATATATATACATATATTTTCATATTAAATACTGGTATTTTATGTTTATATATTGTATCTACTGATGTAGTGCTGTTGTTATTGTAAAAAAATAACAAAAAACCTGATAACCATTAAAAAAGGCAGCTAGCAATTGATGTCAAAATACCAAATACTGGCGCGGATAATCGGTCGACCTCTTTATCCAACAATCATCAATTATTGATATTTATTCACTGTAATATACATTGTAATATTATGCATGTCTCAGTCATTCAACATGTGCAATATTTACCAACGTGTGATTAGTAAAATGTCTGTATATTTTAATCTTTTAAGTCATGTATGCATGTTTGGCTGTGTTTCTGTTTACATACAATAGTGATGATGTGTGAAAGCAGATTTAAAAAGAGGCTTAAACTCAACCTCTGCTTATTTGGCAGCTGGAGGACACACCCTCACTTTAACATCAGCTCAAACAGGCCCTACACACACATGCACACACACACACACACACACACACACACACACACACACAATCACAGCCGCACACATTTGTGAAGCAGACAACACAATGGAAACTGCCTTCTTTGTGGATTTCCTTCCTCTGCTGAATCCAGATTGTTTCCGAGTGGCCACACCAACGCTGTGAGCAGAGGTTGGCAAACAGAAGTTGTGTTTTCAATGAAGTTGTATTGAAAATAAGTGCAGAAAGTAGTTGTTATTCACATTTTTAAGAGCAGTAGATGGAGTATTCTATAGTGTAAACAGACAGAAGATGCTGGGTTTAAGTTTGGATGCTTATTGGGACAGTTTTTGGCCAGTCTGGTTTTGTGGTGGAAGTGGTCTGCAGCACACTCCCTATGACACACCCTGGCTCAAGGGGCTGACACTGGTGTGTTTGCAGTGTTTCCCAAGGCACATATTTTACATGACGAATGTTTTATTTAGGTTAATAATGTACCTACTACCCTTTTTAATGGAGTATTTAATAGTTCAGCCTGGCACTATATTGTGTGTGTGTTAGGGCTGGGCGATATGGCCTTTTATTATATATATTTTTATATTTATTATATATATCTCGATATTTTTAGGCCATATCACGATACACAATATATATCGCGATATTTTGCCTTAGCCTTGAATGAACACTTGATGCATATAATCACAGCAGTATGATGATTCTATGTGTCTACATTAAAACATTCTTGTTCATACTGCATTAATATATGCTCATTTTAAAACTTTCATGCAGAGAGGGAAATCACAACTAAGTCAATTGACCAAAACTGTATTTATTAAACGGTTACTAAGCAGTGGCACAAACATTCATGTCATTTCCAAAACAGAAAATGCAAGATTGTCAGAGACATTTTTTAAAACAGGCTGTTAGTGCACTTTTGTGCATGATGTCACTCAAGATATTTCAAAAACTGTCAAATAAAGATGAGCTGCATAATAATAAATCAAATAGGATACGTCCTTCACTGTGTGGTAGGTTCCTGCGGACGTTATCTCCTTCTGTTGTTGATTTATTTTTCTCATGGTGTTGATGTGGAAACCGTTCGGTGCCACACCCACAAAATGCCGAAGCAACAGAGATGTTCATATGCAGTTTCAAACACTCTTCATTCTCTAGCGGGGGACTTTTCAAATGATGCTACATATTAGCAGTAATGCTACTTTTTGCGTAAACGCTTTTGCCGCATTATTGTTCAACATATTCCCACTTGAAGCCAAACCACCGCCAGACGATGCACCCCGTGCTGTATTTCTTGGGAATTAATTATTCCTCCATTTGTTACCAGATTTGCACTTTCTCTTTCTCGTATTACCACACTCAACGCACCGTTAGCATCACAGCTAATGTTACCCATATAGCTACCTCTCTGCTTGGGGAAGGGCGTGTGACTTTGCAAGCGTGACGTATGTAAGAAGGTGCGCTTGTTTATGTCTCTGTGAGAAGGAGAGACAGGAAAGAGTGGGACACGCATGTAGTGTAATGCCCGCAGCTAAAAGCAACTGCGTGAGAAGGTATACTCGATTATCACAATATAGTCATTTTCTATACCGCACAGAGACAAACCCGCTATATATCGAGTATATTGATATATTGCCCAGCCTTACCTGTAACACACCCGCGCGCCTCGCCATTCTCTACGCACTCTCGCTCGTTCCCCAAAGCCCAGAAATGCTCCCACGCGGGATGAACCAATGAGCACTGCAAAGTTGCGTTTTTGTGCACATCCAAACAAAGAATCTAGTTGCAGCAACATGTTAAGCATAACCACTGGTGATGTTCAGATGAAGCCTCAAGAAGGATTGAACCACTTGAGCCAATTGGTTAGAAATTTCTCGAAGCTTCAGTGCAGGCTTCGGCACAAGACTCCACGTTTTGAGCAAAAATGTAATTACGAACAGCTGTTTCCTAACTACATAAAGTGTGATGCATTGAATTGTTTTGTCAGTTATGGTTCTTGGAAATGACAATGAATCACAATAAATGTTTGACAAAATGGTTTTGCTAGTTAGGTAAATTAAAGGCCTACTGAAACCCACTACTACCGACCACGTAGTCAGATAGTTTATATATCAATGATGAAATATTAACATTGCAACACATGCCAATACGGCCGGTTTAGTTTACTAAGTTACAATTTTAGATTTCCCGCGCAGTTTCTTGTTGAAAAGTCACAGAATGATGACGCGTGCGCGTGACGTCACGGATTGTAGAGGACATATTAGCCCAGCACCATTTGCGGCTAAAAGTTGTCTCTTTTCATCGCGCAATTAAACAGTATTCTGGACATCTGTGTTGCTGAATCTTTTGCAATTTGTTCAATTATTAATGGAGAAGTCAAAGTACAAAGATGGAGGTGGGAAGCTTTAGCCTTTAGCCGCACAAACACACAGTGTTTCCTTGTTTAAAATTCCCGGAGGTGAAGCTTTACTATGGATCAGAGCGGTCAAGCGAACATAGTTCCTGACCATTTGTCAACCGGCAGTTTTTGCTGAGAAAATTTTGGTAAAAAGTCACCTCTTACCGGAGACCAGCTGAGCTTGCGCCGTCCATGCAGCTGCCGTCGACTTCCCTCAGAGACTGGCGTCAAGACACCCGTGGACACGCCCCTCCGGCTATCACTAAAAAATTAGCAACAGAATAGAAATATAGGGGATTTCCCAGAATTATCCTAGTAAATGTGTCTATAAAAACATCTGAATTCGTCCCAATGCAATCGCCTTTTTTTTTAACTTTATTTTATTTTTTTATTTTTTTTCTAGTCCTTCGCTATCAATATCCTCATCCACAAATCTTTCATCCTCGCTCAAATTAATGGGGAAATTGTCGTTTTCTCGGTCCGAAAAGCTATTGCTGCTGGTGGCTCCCATTATAAACAATGTGAGGACGTGAGGAGCCCTCACCCTTGTGACGTCATTGTCTGCGACTTCCGGTAAAGGCAAGGCTTTTTATTAGCGACCAAAAGTTGCGAACTTTATCGTCGATGTTCTCTACTAAATCCTTTCAGGAAAAATATGGCAATATCGCGAAATGATCAAGTATGACACATAGAATGGACCTGCTATCCCCGTTTAAATAAGAACATTTAATTTCAGTAGGACTTTTAACAAAGTATAATAAAATATGTGTTGTATATGTATGAGGCCTGGGAGAGGTATAGATTTTACCGATATATTCAAGTTTTTTGTTGCAGACTATTTGAAAATGAAAACAGCGATTTTTGTCTCGTCTTGCTCTGGCATACCTTTTGCTCCTCAGGAGTTTCCGTAGATTGCGGCGTCCCCTTACTCCCTTCGTGCTAACACTAACAAGAGCAAGACGTTTGTTCCAAAGAAAAGAAAAGTGTTGTCTGTACTTTGGTTTTGTGGTGTGCATGTGGTCTCTGTAAGGCAGTGGTCCCCAACCTTTTTGTATCCGCGGACCGGTCAACGCTTAATAATTTGTCCCGCGGCCTAGGGGGGGGGGGGGTCCTTTTTTATTTTTTTTTATTTTATTTTATTTTTTTTTTTGTTTCCTTTGTCATGAAAAAGGGAAGTTTTTGTCATGAAAAAGGGAGGTTTTTGTGGTTGGTGCACTAATTGTAAGTGTATATTGTGTTTTTTATGTTGATTTCATAAAAAAAAAAAATGATATATATATATATATTGTATTATTATTATTTTTTTTTTAATAAAAATTTATAAAAAATTATTTTGGCCCGGTGGTTGGGGACCACTGCTATAAGGTACACTCCATGGTCACTGGTCAGAGTCACTCATGTTGTCAATCCGCCAGGTATTTAAATGTAATATGTACTGTAAACACCCTGGCCAGCCAGATTGCTTGTGTATTTTGTGCCATTTTGCGAGCCAAATCGAAGATACCGGCGAGTTGCAATTGGCCTGTAGGCCGTAGTTTGGCCACCCTAGGCCTAACGCAACCCTTGATTAAACATTCCTGTCCCACAGCTTTTTAATAGTGAAGTAAGACTTATTTCATGCCATATACTGAGTCACATAACATGACTGGCATCATGTCATGAGATATTACAGGTATATTACTGGTCATAATGCTATCCATACACATGCAACAATTCTATGTTTTTAATGTAGTTCGTCCCCAAAACCCACAAATGGTGATTTGAATCAGTCCTTAGAAAATTCAGTGGAACTCCAAAAATTAGGCTGTTTGCAACCTTTATTTATGCACATGCCTGGAGGGCAAAGTATTTGAAGCATTATATCACGACCACTTACGGCTTTTAGGAGGTAATGACGTAACTATGCCAACATGTAACATGTGCACACGCATTAGATTTGTGATTTGCTTGCTAATGATAGCGATCTGGGTAGCTAACGTTGACTATCCTTCAAAATATGTTCCGTCATAACAACACCATGACTGCAAATTGTTAGTTGCTTCTCTTGGACTGTTTTTGTGTATGTGCATGAACGCCGAATAAATTCCTCAGGTCAAATTTTCATTCAATATAAGTAGTAATTGTCAAAATATATAGACGCTATTCTATTTAACCACTAATGGTAACAGAAGCTAGCCTGTGGTGTTCCTATTTTTTTGTTTGAAAAATGTAACTGAGAAAAGTTGCAAATCGCTCGGCGTCTTTAAATGTATGTTTTTATTTCTACTTCTAAAATGTTGTGAATTCCTTGTGGTGGTGGTATATGTTTATAAATAACGGATGTATTTATGTTAAAAAGGTATCTGAAATTAAAGTAAACTGTCACGAGGGCATGACATACACATTTCTAATAAAATATAATTTTCTAACAACATAACACTTAAATGAGTACAATTCAAATGAAAACAACTAGTACAAAACATCAATAGAAGTGCTGATCTGAACACTGAAACATTATCAACTGCAATCTATGTGCCTGTTTTGTCGAGAGGTGCAAATGTTAAAATACAGAACATGAAATTGCCATCTGAGAATTGCAGACTTTTGTATTTGTTAATGAGCCACAGCTGGAGAAAAGAAGAGACAGAGACCAAAGTTTTTACAGGCAATGTTAAAATACTATCGCTTTGGAAGCACAACATATTAACTGCAACACTCTGCTGACCAACAACAATAGCTTTTATCTTTTTTATCTTTAGTGGCATTTTTGCGTTCTCTTTCCCTGCTTCTCAACGAATCAGATGCAGCATGTATGCCCAGACGCCATCCCCTAAAGCAATGTTTTTCAACCACTGTGCCGCAGCACATAGGTGTGCCATGAGATACAGTCTAGTGCAGTGGTTTTCAACCTTTTTTCAGTGACGTACCCCCTGTGAACATTTTTTTAATTCAAGTACCCCCTAATCAGAGCAAAGTATTTTTGGTTGAAAAAAGAGATAAAGAAGTAAAATACAGCACTATGTCATCAGTTTCTGATTTATTAAATTGTATAACAGTGCAAAATATTGCTCATTTGTAGTGTTTTTTCCTGAACTATTTGGAAAAAAAAGATGTGAAAAAAACTAAAAATGTGTTGAAAAATAAACAAGTGATTCAATTATAAATAAATATTTTTCACGTAGAAGTAATCATCAACTTAAAGTGCCCTCTTTGGGTGGGGATTGTAATAGAGATCCATCTGTATTCATGAACTTCATTCTAAACATTTCTTCACAAAAAAGAAATCTTTAACATCAATATTTATGGAACATGTCCACAAAAAATCTAGCTGTCAACACTGAATATTGCATTGTTGTATTTTTTTTTTCACAGTTTATGAACTTACATTCATATTTTGTTGAATTATTATTCAATAAATATATTTATAAATGATTTTGAATTGTGGCTATTTTAGAATATTTAAAAAAAAAAATCTCATGTACCCCTAGGCATACCTTCAATTACCCCCAGGGGTACACGTACCCCCATTTGAGAAACACTGGTTTAGTGTGCCGTGGGACATTATGTAATTTCACCTATCTGGGTTAAAAATATTCTAGCAAACCAGTAATTAAAAATATGCAAATAAAGTGCCATTGTTGAGTGTCTGTACTGTTTAGAGCTCGGCAGAGTAACCGTGTAATACTCTTCCATATCAGTAGGTGGCAGCATGAAGCTAATTGCTTTGTAAACGTTGTAGCTAATGCTTAAACTAAAAATGAACAAAAGTGAGTGCCCATAAGAAAAGGCATTGAAGCTTAGCGGTGGCTGTGAAAAACTAAAACTGAACTGGCTGCAAAGTGAACAAAAACAGAATGCTGGACGACAGCAAAGACTTACAGCGTGTGGAGCAGAGATGGCGTCCACAAAGTACATCCGAACATGACATGACAATCAACAATGTCCCCAGAAAGAAGGATAGCGTCCGCACAACTGAAATATTCTTGATTGCTAAAACAAAGCAGGTGCGGGGAGTAGTGCTCAAGGAAGACATGAAACTGCTACAGGAAAATACCAACAAAACAGGAAAAGCCACCAGGAGCGCAACACACTACACACAGGAAAACACCAAAAAACTCCAAATAAGTCATGGTGTAATGGGACAGGTCGTGCCACTACTTTGAGACAAGAGCTATAATGATGGTTATGTTTAAAGTCATATCCTACAATCGCCAGAACGACTTTTTACTGTTCACATTGACTACTGAGTTAATGCTCCCCCGCCACCGTGACCACCACTTCCCGAAGACAGCTGGCACTCCACTCGGCGACGGAAAGTTTTTGTGAGTATGGCTTCCTGCGCTTCGTGCACTTTACTCATGGATAGGTTGGCTTTGCTAGAGAGCCGTGTCCGCCAGTTAGAGCAGTGTAATTTCGTAACTTTAGATGTTGCGGACACATCTGCTAGCGTTAGCTGTAGCGAGCTAACTAGCCCAGCTTGTAGCAGCCCTAATCGGCCTACAAGCTACGGTGTACCGGTTGAGACGCATAATAGATTTAGCCCTTTAGCTAGTCCTACACCCCAGTCTACCGGGCACCACACTTTAGTTATAGGGGACTCCATCACCCGAAACATAAAGCTTAGCAAACCAGCCACAATTAAGTGTATTCCCGGGGGCAGAGCACCTGACATTGAAGCTAATCTTAGGGAGCTAACTCGCAACAGGTCTAGTAAGCACGTACGGCAGGCTAACCGCACCACTAGTTATGCGAATATAGTAATACACGTTGGCTCCAATGACGTTAGGATGAGACAATCAGAGATTACAAAGAGAAACATAGCCAGGGCTTGTAATCTCGCCAGAAAGATGTCCAGGCATCGAGTAATAGTCTCTGGCCCCCTGCCTGGGAGAGGCAATGATGAGAGATATAGCAGATTAGTCTCTCTTAACAGGTGGCTGGATAGCTTCTGCAGACAACAGGGATTTACGTTTATTGATAATTGGCCCTCTTTCTGGGGCAAACCTGGCTTGCTGAGGAGAGACGGCCTTCACCCTAACCAGGAAGGCGCTATCCTCTTGTCTCGGAACATAGACTTCGCATTGAGCCACATTTGACTAACTGCACTAGAGCAAGCCCGGTCACAGGCAATTACAGAGCCTGCTAGCCTGGGTATGGAGTCAGTTAAGTTAGAACTAGCCAGCGCCAGGCTGGATGATCCCTGTACACATAGCAATTTTCGTAGAATAATACACAACTCACAAAATGTTTTTTCTACTGTGTCTATGACTTCATCAGAGTTAGACATGCGTTCTACTGAGGTGGCAAATTATGATGCGTTCAGTTTATCGCAGCGCCAAGTAGACAATCTGAAAATTCCCGTCATATCAATTCCTAGATATGGTCGTAATTATTTTAAGTACACTGCGCATAATAAACGCAACATTATTAATATTGCTACTACGGATAATTTTATCAACAACTCCTTAAAACAGCCCACTACCTATAATATGGGCTTTCTAAACATCAGATCTTTGTCTCCCAAAACGTTATTAGTCAATGAGGTCATTAGAGACAACAACCTTAACGTCATCGGTCTTAGCGAAACCTGGCTTAAACCAGACGACTTTTTTGCGATAAATGAGGCATCCCCTCCTAACTATACGAATGCGCATATTGCCCGTCACCTCAAAAGGGGAGGGGGTGTCGCACTAATATACAACGAAAACTTTAACTTTAGTCCTAACTTAAATAATAAATATAAATCGTTTGAGGTGCTTTCTATGAAGTCTGCCACACCTCTGCCTCTGTGCCTGGCCGTTATCTACCGCCCCCCAGGGCCCTATTCGGACTTTATTAGTGAATTCTCAGAGTTTGTTGCTGATCTAGTGACGCACGCCGATAATATAATTATAATGGGGGTCTTTAATATCCATATGAATACCCCATTGGACCCACCGTGCGTGGCGCTCCAGACTATAATTGATAGCTGTGGTCTTACACAAATAATAAATGAACCGACGCATCGCAGCGGTAATACGATAGACCTAGTGCTTGTCAGAGGTATCACCGTCTCCAAAGTTATGATACTCCCGTATACTAAAGTAATGTCCGATCATTACCTTATAAAATTCGAAGTTCAGACTCATGTTCGGCAAGCTAATAATAATAATAACTGCTATAGCAGCCGCAACATTAATGCTGCCACAACGACGACTCTTGCGGACCTACTGCCCTCGGTAATGGCACCGTTCCCAAAGTATGTGGGCTCTATTGATAACCTCACTAACAACTTTAACAACGCCCTGCGCGAAACCATTGATAGTATAGCACCGCTGAAGTTAAAAAAGGCTCCAAAAAGGCGTACGCCATGGTTTACTGAAGAAACTAGAGCTCAGAAATTATTATGTAGAAAGCTGGAACGCAAATGGCGCACGACTAAACTTGAGGTGCACCATCAAGCATGGAGTGATAGTTTAATAACTTATAAACGCATGCTTACCTTAGCTAAAACTAATTATTACTCAAATCTCATCCGCATTAATAAAAACGATCCAAAAATTTTGTTTAGTACAGTAGCATCGCTAACCCAACAAGGGACTCCTTCCAGTAGCTCCACCCATTCGGCAGATGACTTTATGAAGTTCTTTAATAAGAAAATTGAACTTATTAGAAAGGAGATTAAAGACAATGCGTCCCAGCTACAACGGGGTTATAGTAACACAGATACGATTGTATATACGGCGGATACTGCAAATATCCAAAATAGTTTCTCTCGTTTTGATGAAATAACATTAGAAGGATTGTTACAACGTGTAAATGGAATAAAACAAACAACTTGTTTACTTGACCCACTTCCTGGGAAACTTATCAAGGAGCTTTTTGTATTATTAGGTCCATCAGTGCTAAATATTATAAACGTATCACTTTCCTCGGGCACTGTTCCCGTTGCATTCAAAAAAGCGGTTATTCATCCTCTCCTTAAAAGACCTAACCTCGATCCAGACCTCATGGTAAACTACCGACCGGTGTCTCACCTTCCCTTTATTTCGAAAATCCTCGAAAAAATTGTTGCAGAGCAGCTAAATGAGCACTTAGCGTTTAACAATCTATGTGAAACCTTTCAATCCGGTTTCAGGGCAAATCACTCGACTGAGACAGCCCTCGCAAAACTGACTAATGATCTATTGCTAACGATGGACTCTGATGCGTCATCTATGTTGCTGCTCCTCGATCTTAGCGCTGCTTTCGATACCGTCGATCATAATATTTTATTAGAGCGTATCAAAATACGAATTGGTATTTCAGACTCAGCCCTGTCATGGTTTAACTCTTATCTTACTGATAGGATGCAGTGCGTCTCCTATAACAGTGTGACCTCGGACTATGTTAAGGTAACGTGTGGAGTTCCCCAGGGTTCGGTCCTTGGCCCTGTACTCTTCAGCATCTACATGCTGCCGCTAGGTGACGTCATACGCAAATACGGTATTAGCTTTCACTGTTATGCTGATGACACCCAACTTTACATGCCCCTAAAGCTGACCAACACGCCGGACTGTAGTCAGTTGGAAGCGTGTCTTAATGAAATTAAACAATGGATGTCCGCTAACTTTTTGCAACTTAATGCCAAAAAAACGGAAATGCTGATTATCGGTCCTGCTAGACACCGACCTCTATTTAATAATACAACTTTAACATTTGACAACCAAATAATAAAACAAGGTGACTCTGTAAAAAATCTGGGTATTATCTTCGACCCAACTCTCTCCTTTGAGTCACACATTAAAAGCGTTACTAAAACGGCCTTCTTTCATCTCAATCAATCAATCAATCAATGTTTATTTATATAGCCCCAAATCACAAATGTCTCAAAGGACTGCACAAATCATTACGACTACAACATCCTCGGAAGAACCCACAAAAGGGCAAGGAAAACTCACACCCAGTGGGCAGGGAGAATTCACATTCAGTGGGACGCCAGCGACAATGCTGACTATGAGAAACCTTGGAGAGGACCTCAGATGTGGGCAACCCCCCCCCTCTAGGGGACCGAAAGCAATGGATGTCGAGCGGGTCTAACATGATACTGTGAAAGTTCAATCCATAGTGGCTCCGAGACAGCAGTGAGAGTCCCGTCCACAGGAAACCATCTCAAGTGGATCAGCAGCGTAGAGATGTCCCCAACCGATACAGGCGAGCGGTCCATCCTGGGTCCCGACGAGCGGTCCATCCTGGGTCTCGACTCTGGACAGTCAGTACTTCATCCATGGTCATCGGACCGGACCCCCTCCACAAGGGAGGGGGGGACATAGGAGAAAGAAAAGAAGCGGCAGATCAACTGGTCTAAAAAGGAGGTCTATTTAAAGGCTAGAGTATACAGATGAGTTTTAAGATGAGACTTAAATGCTTCTACTGAGGTAGCATCTCGAACTGTTACCGGGAGGGCATTCCAGAGTACTGGAGCCCGAACGGAAAACGCTCTATAGCCCGCAGACTTTTTTTGAGCTCTAGGAATCACTAATAATCCGGAGTCTTTTGAACGCAGATTTCTTGCCGGGACATACGGTACAATACAATCGGCAAGATAGGCTGGAGCTAGACCGTGTAGTATTTTATACGTAAGTAGTAAAACCTTAAAGTCACATCTTAAGTGCACAGGAAGCCAGTGCAGGTGAGCCAGTACAGGCGTAATATGATCAAACTTTCTTGTTCTTGTCAAAAGTCTAGCAGCCGCATTTTGTACCAACTGTAATCTTTTAATGCTAGACATTGGGAGACCCGAAAATAATACGTTACAGTAATCGAGACGAGACGTAACAAACGCATGGATAATGATCTCGGCGTCTTTAGTGGACAAAATGGAGCGAATTTTAGTGATATTACGGAGATGAAAGAAGGCCGTTTTAGTAACGCTTTTAATGTGTGACTCAAAGGAGAGAGTTGGGTCGAAGATAATACCCAGATTTTTTACAGAGTCACCTTGTTTTATTATTTGGTTGTCAAATGTTAAATTTGTATTATTAAATAGAGGTCGGTGTCTAGCAGGACCGATAATCAGCATTTCCGTTTTTTTGGCATTAAGTTGCAAAAAGTTAGCGGACATCCATTGTTTAATTTCATTAAGACACGCTTCCAACTGACTACAGTCCGGCGTGTTGGTCAGCTTTAGGGGCATGTAAAGTTGGGTGTCATCAGCATAACAGTGAAAGCTAATACCGTATTTGCGTATGACGTCACCTAGCGGCAGCATGTAGATGCTGAAGAGTACAGGGCCAAGGACCGAACCCTGGGGAACTCCACACGTTACCTTAACATAGTCCGAGGTCACACTGTTATATCGCTAAAATTCGCTCCATTTTGTCCACTAAAGACGCCGAGATCATTATCCATGCGTTTGTTACGTCTCGTCTCGATTACTGTAACGTATTATTTTCGGGTCTCCCAATGTCTAGCATTAAAAGATTACAGTTGGTACAAAATGCGGCTGCTAGACTTTTGACAAGAACAAGAAAGTTTGATCATATTACGCCTGTACTGGCTCACCTGCACTGGCTTCCTGTGCACTTAAGATGTGACTTTAAGGTTTTACTACTTACGTATAAAATACTACACGGTCTAGCTCCAGCCTATCTTGCCGATTGTATTGTACCGTATGTCCCGGCAAGAAATCTGCGTTCAAAAGACTCCGGCTTATTAGTGATTCCTAGAGCTCAAAAAAAGTCTGCGGGCTATAGAGCCTTTTCCGTTCGGGCTCCAGTACTCTGGAATGCCCTCCCGGTAACAGTTCGAGATGCTACCTCAGTAGAAGCATTTAAGTCTCATCTTAAAACTCATCTGTATACTCTAGCCTTTAAATAGACCTCCTTTTTAGACCAGTTGATCTGCCGCTTCTTTTCTTTCTCCTATGTCCCCCCCTCCCTTGTGGAGGGGGTCCGGTCCGATGACCATGGATGAAGTACTGACTGTCCAGAGTCGAGACCCAGGATGGACCGCTCGTCGGGACCCAGGATGGACCGCTCGCCTGTATCGGTTGGGGACATCTCTACGCTGCTGATCCGCTTGAGATGGTTTCCTGTGGACGGGACTCTCACTGCTGTCTTGGAGCCACTATGGATTGAACTTTCACAGTATCATGTTAGACCCGCTCGACATCCATTGCTTTCGGTCCCCTAGAGGGGGGGGGTTGCCCACATCTGAGGTCCTCTCCAAGGTTTCTCATAGTCAGCATTGTCGCTGGCGTCCCACTGAATGTGAATTCTCCCTGCCCACTGGGTGTGAGTTTTCCTTGCCCTTTTGTGGGTTCTTCCGAGGATGTTGTAGTCGTAATGATTTGTGCAGTCCTTTGAGACATTTGTGATTTGGGGCTATATAAATAAACATTGATTGATTGATAAATGTTTTCTGCTGTTGGTGTGCCTCTGCGTTTTTTCAATGAAAAAAATGTGCCTCGGCTCCAAAAAGGTTGAAAAACCTTAAAACACCACCGATATGAATGAGCACATTGAACAATGAAAAAGTGTGTTTATTTACTGTCAAGTTTGTATCTTTAGTTGTGGTATTGCTATATGTTGTGACAGTGGCGATACTGTGAACACCAGGGCTGCAATGATTAGTCAACATTGTCGACAATCAAATTTGTCGACTGGGCGATATTGCTTTTTAATAATATCTTGATATTTTTAGGCCATGTCACGATACACGATGACATATATCTCGTTATTTTGCCTTAGCCTTGACTGAACACTTGAATAATTTCACCACACCTAGTGTGTGTGTGTGTGACAATCATTGGTACTTTAACTTTGTGAGATATTACAAGGATAATGCATACATTTATAATTCATTTTCAAAACGTTTACAAAAAAGTGGAACCCCAAAAATTTACTGTGGGACCCAACTGTTGTGCCAACACTGTAATTACATCACTAAAATACACGCCATGTTTCCCCGTTCTTCCATTTTCAGCATAGTTTTCCTCATAATATGTCACATATTCCTGGTTTGACTAATGCCGGCAGTGCAGAAAAGGAATTTAAGGTATTTAATTTTGTTGAAATAAACATGTAGTTGGTGAATAATCCAGCAGAGGGGGCTGCACAATTATATTTTTAGTCGTAGTTGTCTGGTTTTTAAAGCCTGTTGGAGAAAATCCAGGATACTGGTGGGTGTGTTGGACCTGTGTGTTATAAGATATGTAATATGTAAACAATGTGTGCGTATAACCGCATTGCGGTAAAGGAGTGCTTTAAGTCAAAAATGGGTTTGGTTATTGGCAGCAGATGTGCTGCCTCGCGTTTACCCCGCGGCAACAACTTGAGACCCGGCATGCTCTGAATGACAACAAGTGTCCCGTTTCAGTAGTGCAGCTTGAGTGAGGTTAACTGAGAGCTTCACAGGTGACACGGTGTCAGGAGGAAGGTAATGAGATCAACGCAGACACTAGCTGAGCAGCAAAGTGAAGCAGGCAGCTGGCACCTAGATTATCCTGTATTATATTTGGAAGATGACACAATGTGACTCTGCAGATTCTCCTAGTACCCATTGGTCAACTGGGTGTGTGTGCGTGTGCGTGTGTGTGTGTGTGTGTGTGCGGATGAAATCATTTTGATTCGGAGTAATAAAAACTATGCCTCCTTGTGGTGGGAAGCAATATAACATTGTTTCAACTGTTTCAGGACTGTCACCACCGAACTGTAGTATTGTGGCTTTATTGTGTTTGTGTGTCACTGTGGAGTAAATGCATAGTAACTTAATTTTGTACGGCGCTTTGGCTGTCCCAGTAAGGGACAAGCGGTAGAAAAATGTGTGGATGTTGGGATCCAGACTAACATTGGACTATGTCTGAGTTATTGTGTAGAAATATGGGGGAACAACTACAAATATGCACTTTATTCACTAATGGTGTTACAAAAAAGATCTGTTAGAACTATACATAATGTTGGATATAGAGAACCTACAAACACTTTATTCATTGAATAACATATAGTGAAATTCAACGATTTGGTGCTTTTGCAAACAGCTAAAATTATGTACCTAGCAAACTATAACCTGCTACCCAAGAATATACAACCATTCTTCTCAACAAAAGAGGAGAAATATAACCTTAGAGTAAAATGTAATTTAAAACATTTGTATGCACGTACAGCACTTTAAACCTTTAGCATATCAGTTTGTGGAATTAAATTAAGGAATGGATTAACCAAAACAATCACAGAAAGCACCAATGTGATTCATTTTAAGAGACTTTTCAAACTACAAGTACACTGTACAGAACAATAATATGATGAATATCTTGAACCATTTTTGTTTT
This sequence comes from Nerophis ophidion, assembly GCF_033978795.1. Lineage (NCBI taxonomy): Eukaryota > Metazoa > Chordata > Actinopteri > Syngnathiformes > Syngnathidae > Nerophis > Nerophis ophidion. The sequence goes on from NC_084625.1 coordinate 39,874,989, forward strand.
TCGACCCCAAAAGGGAATAAGCGGTAGAAAATGGATGAATGGAGATAAAGATTATTTATGTATTTAATCTAATAGGTTGATTGGCAACTCTAAATTGGCCCAAGTGTGTGAATGTGAGTGTGAATGTTGTCTGTCTGTGTGTGTTGGCCCTGCAAAGAGGTGGCGACTTGCTCCATCTGTCCACTAAAGACGCTGAGATCATTATCCATGCGTTTGTTACGTCTCGCCTCGACTACTGTAACGTATTATTTTCGGGTCTCCCCATGTCTAGCATTAAAAGATTACAGTTGGTACAAAATGCGGCTGCTAGACTTTTGACAAGAACAAGAAAGTTTGATCACATTACGCCTGTACTGGCTCACCTGCACTGGCTTCCTGTGCACTTAAGATGTGACTTTAAGGTTTTACTACTTACGTATAAAATACTACACGGTCTAGCTCCATCCTATCTTGCCGATTGTATTGTACCATATGTCCCGGCAAGAAATCTGCGTTCAAAGGACTCCGGCTTATTAGTGATTCCCAAAGCCCAAAAAAAGTCTGCGGGCTATAGAGCGTTTTCCGTTCGGGCTCCAGTACTCTGGAATGCCCTCCCGGTAACAGTTCGAGATGCCACCTCAGTAGAAGCATTTAAGTCTCACCTTAAAACTCATTTGTATACTCTAGCCTTTAAATAGACTCCTTTTTTAGACCAGTTGATCTGCCGTTTCTTTTCTTTTTCTTCTATGTCCCACTCTCCCTTGTGGAGGGGGTCCGGTCCGATCCGGTGGCATGTACTGCTTGCCTGTGTATCGGCTGGGGACATCTCCGCGCTGCTGATCCGCCTCCGCTTGGGATGGTTTCCTGCTGGCTCCACTGTGAACGGGACTCTCGCTGCTGTGTTGGATCCGCTTTGGACTGGACTCTCGCGACTGTGTTGGATCCATTATGGATTGAACTTTCACAGTATCATGTTAGACCCGCTCGACATCCATTGCTTTCCTCCTCTCCAAGGTTCTCATAGTCATCATTGTCAACGACGTCCCACTGGGTCATTATTGTCACCGATGTCCCACTGGGTGTGAGTTTTCCTTGCCCTTATGTGGGCCTACCGAGGATGTTGTAGTGGTTTGTGCAGCCCTTTGAGATACTAGTGATTTAGGGCTATATAAGTAAACATTGATTGATTGATTGATTGACTTGTCCAGGGTGTACGCCGCCCTCCGCCCGATTGTAGCTAAGATAGGCGCCAGCGACCCCCGCGAACCCTAAAGGGAATAAGCGGTAGAAAATGGATGTATTGAATCTTTGTTTACTTACTATGGTAATTTTTTAATGTATTATTTATTTATTCACTGTTCTGTTACAGAGAACAAGGAAATGGGATAAAATTGTTATGGTCTGAAAAGGGGTAGGACGAAATAAGCTCAGCTTCTTCCTACTCCTTTTCGGATGTGCTGTAATGAAACAACTGGAAATATGTGATGCATTACATTGTATCGTATGCATGTTCGTAATAAACTGAACAGGCAATGTAATCCAACACAAACTATCACAGAACTTACGCTGTTGTTCAGAAGTTGTAGAAAAGACACGTAAACAAATCTATCGGACCCACAATTGATAACAAAATCAGCTTGAAATGTCGATTTGTCCGTCCGTCCAGGATTGTGTTATGTCTTTCTCGCCCCAATTCACACAAAATCAGTCTATTTTTACAAGTAACACACAGCCTCGCAATTTTGTCCATTGCCTGCAACTTCCCCACACATATTGGCCAATCAACATCAAATTTGTCTTTAAACCTCGCTCAAACGCATACATCAACTGACTAATCAAAACGTTTGTTAGTTTTTTGTGTAGATGAAGCAGGAACAAATACAACATGTAACAATATGTCTACTCTTCATTGATCAGTCGACACAATCCGTGTCTTTCTCAGACCTACTTCCTGTTACTGTCCACAACGCTAAGCCTTCTGGGTAATGTAGTAGATAAACCCTTGCTTCCTAGTTTAGATGTATTTGTTTATTTCACACTAATTTATCCAGCAGAGTTGTACAGTGCGATCATTGTATTGATTGATATCGATATTGATAATATATCAGTATATATTATGTACTGTATATGTCCATCCATTTTCTACTGCTTGTAATATGTAAATAAGGTTTTTTTTAATATCTTGATATTTTTAGGCAATATTGCAATGCACGATATATATCTCGATATTTCGCCTTAGCCTTGAATGAACAATTGATGCATATAATCACAGCAGTATGATGATTCTATGTGTCTACATTAAAACATTCTTCTTCATACTGCATTAATATATGCTACTTTTAAACTTTCATGCAGAAAGGGAAATCACAACTAAGTCAATTGACCAAAACTGTATTTATTAAACAGTTTTTAAGCAGTGGCACAAACATTCATGTCATTTCCAAAACAGAAAGTGCAAGATTGTCAGCGACATTTTAAAACAAACTATTAATGCACTTTTGTGCATGATGTCACTAAGATGACATATCAAAACAATACTAAATTAAAGTGCGCTTTTTGTACAGAATGCCACTACAATAGTTTAAAACAAATAAAGTGCACTTTTATATCTCCCAGCCCTATATGGTAATATTACATATTTTATATTTTATATTGGTACTAATGTACATTTTTAGTCTACTTTATACCTTTTGTTTTCACCCTCTTTTTGTGCTCTTGTGTGTATTATCCTTTCCACCCTTTGTAATAGAGCTACTGTGTGGAACAATATCCTTTGTGGATCAATAAAGTTTGTCTAATTTCACTTGCACATGTGCCTACAAATAGATTGTGCAAGTATGAAAAATTAAAAAAGGGAGCAGAAGTGTGAATACGTATTTCAACCCTTTCATTCGCAGTTTACTTCTATAATAAATACATGTAAAGTGGCTCGTATTAAAGCAACATTTTTGCGTATCTATATCCAAATTGACAAGTCTCATGACTTTTTTTTTTATTTTTAAGATTGATGTCCTTTAAAACACAGAACAATCACTTAATTTGGCAAAGCTCAGTCAATAATGCGTCGGCGGCCCCACAAAAAGTCAAACATTTCCAACATCAGACATAAACTGTAACCGACTGGTCGTTACACTAAATAAAGTTAAAATGGAGCCGATAAATGTCATTAAAAGTGTTACGCAAGTGTGTCACTGTTTTGCAAGTTAACAGTACAGCAGAGTTAAGAAAGGTATAAACTGATAACTAGGGGTGTAACGGTACACAGAAATTTTGGTTCGGTACTTACCTCGGTTTAGAGGTCACGGTTCGGTTCATTTTCGGTACAGTAAGAAAACAACAAAATATAAATTTTTTAGTTATTTATCTACCAAATTTGCAAAATCTTCCACCAAAAATATGTTTCTTAGTGGAATAATTGATGTGAAGTAATGGGAACCTTGGATAGGTCAATAGTTGATAATTACATTTATTTTGATTCACTATTATGTTTTGAGCAATGACAGTTTGAAAGAAAAAAAAAACGGTTTGTTTTATTAGTCAACATTGCAACTTTTTTCTAAATTACATTTAACTTCTAAGCTTTTTTATTTCACTGTTATTTTTTTGTTTATTTTAATAGTATTTTTAGAATCTGCCGTGGGCCTTGAAAACATTAGCTGTGGGCCGCAAATGGCTTCCGGGGCACATTTTTGACACCCCTGCTATAGATAATAAAAAATAAAATCTGATAAATCTATGGGTAAAAAGCAGAGTTTAGCGACGCATGCGCGTTTATCATAAATCTCTCGCTCTCTCTGTCTCTGCCCCTCCCTCACGAATGCTGCTGCGTGCACAATTAGTTTTGTTTTCAACCCCTTCTTAACCCTGAATGTACATAGAAAATACACACAACCCTAACTTAAAATGCCGGACATTTGAGGCATTTAAGAAACTCCACCCGGACAGCCCCACAAAAGAGGATATATCCGGTGAAAAGAGGAGGTATGGTCAGTCTATCGTAGCCCGGTCGCTACTAGTATGCCTTGTGTTGTGCCTCGGTGTGCATTGTTTGCACAACGTGAGGTACGCTACTTAAAATGTACGTGTGGAAACTCGTTCGATACACCTCTGAACCGAACTGAAACCCCCGTATCGAAACAGTTCAATACGAATACACGTACCGTTACACCCTTGTTGATAACGTTTTTTTTTTTGTCAAACAAACAGGTACTGTACTTGTTGCCGTATTTCTATTTGACTTTATTACATGCTTGGGTAGAATTTTATTAAACAAAACCAGTTTTCTTTTAAATAATATAGAAATTTATCAGAGCTGTTTGCCCTATTTTATAGAGAAATGTAGTTAATCATGGAACTTGTTTCCATTTGTCACAGTCCGTGTGTTTTGCCGTTTATATGTCTTTGTTCATGTTTAGTTCTGGACTCTGCCGATTCCTTGTGTTTGAGCACTTCCCTGTTTGTTTAGTCACCATGGCAACGTAATGTGCTCCTCCTCACGGGCTCTTCACACACCTGTTTTTGATTATTATTTGTGTATTAAAGCCCACCTGATTCCTCAGTTCGTCCTCGGTCCATTGTTTGCTTTTGCAACAAGTCACGTTAAGTATTCTGTTCTATGGCTTTCCATGTGCTAAGTTCCGCCTTACCTTCGCGTGCGGTCGGCACGTTATATTTTTGTACTTTTGTCTCCTGCTAAGTTTAGCGTTATTAAAAAAGTATTCTTTTTGAATCGGGAATCATTTCCAAAGGAGAATCGATTTTGAATTAAATTCACAGCCCTACTGTAATCAGATCTGTGATTATTCTAGAATCATGTATCAAGAATGTTAATCATTAAATACTGTTTCTGTGTTATGGTATGTCTTACTGATGAAAAGTTACAGGAATGTAGACTTTATATTTAATCCTACCCCTTTTCCTTTACATAGCAGTTGCTAACACTTTTGTTAACTTTCTGTTCTCAATTTATTCACGATACACTTCATAAGTAATACCATGAAAAATAAATGAATAAATAGTAATTAGTGAAGTAAATAGGATTATCTAGAACAGGGGTGCCCACACTTTTTCTGCAGGCGAGCTACTTTTCAATTGACCTACTCGAGGGGATCAACCTCATTTATATATATCATTTATATTTATTTATTTATGAAAGAGACATTTTTGTAAACAAGTTAAATGTGTTTAATGATAATAATACAAGCATGCGTAACACATATAGATGTCTTTCTTTCACGAAGACAAGAATATAAGTTGGTGTATTACCTGATTCTGATGACTTGCCTTGATTGGAATCAGACAGTAATGATGATAACGCCCACATTTTCAAATGGAGGAGAAAAAAGTTGTCCTTTCTGTACAATACCACATGAAAGTGGTTGGTTTTTGGCATCTAATTCATCCAGCTTCCATACACTTTACAAGAAAAACATTGGCGGCAAATTCCGTAGCTTGCTTGATTGACATTCACGGCACCCGAGGGTCTTGTGAGATAACGCTGGCTGCTGCCAGCTCATTATTATGAAAAAATGACAGAGAGGAAGGCGAGAAACACCTTTTTATTTCAACAGACTTTCGCGCCGTCCCTTCCGTCAATACTCTAAAGGCCGACTGCACATTTCCTATTTTCACAATAAAAGCCCTGCTTCATGCTGCCTGCGCTAACAAAATAAGAGTCTCGGAAAGCTGTCGTGCACATCACTTGTGCGCGCCAGCTTTCTGAGGGATCGCTTGTGCACGGCAGTTTTCCGAGACTCTGTATTTAGTTAGCGCAGGCAGCATGAAGCAGGGCTTTTATTGTGAAGATAGGAAATGTGCAGTCGGCCTTTAGAGTTTTGACGGAAGGTACGGCGCGAGAGTCTGTTGAAATAAAAAGTGTTTCTCGCCTTCCTCTCGGTCATATTTTAATAATAATGATCTTGCAGCAGCCAGCGTCATCTCACAAGACCCTCCGGTACCGTGAATGTCATTTAAGTGACGTCTTGGTGAAGATTGATGATCACTAATTTTTAGGTCTATTTTTTTTAAAAGCCTGGCTCGAGATCGACTGACACACCCCCCGCGGTCGACTGGTAGCTCGCGATCGACGTAATGGGCACCCCTGATCTAGAAAATGAATTAAATAAATTCAGAATTCTTTGTACTTTGTAAACACTTTCAATTTGAAGAGTTTCTTGGATTGGATCATATTAGTACATTGTTGAATTTATTCGCTTAACACATTCCATAATTTAATTCCACATGCTGATATACTAAAGGTTTTAAGTGTTGTACGTGCGTACAAGTGTTTTAAGTTGCATTTTTCTTTAAGGTTGTATTTCTCCTTCTGAGGTTTTATTTCTTCTTTGTTATTTTAATCCTGTACTTTTTTCGGTTAATGTTGCAAGAAACACTTGCTTCAATGTTGTTGATTTCTTTTTAAGTCAACTTTTGGCACCACTTTATGAAAAAACTGCCGCACATTTGGGCATTTTAGGTTGCAACAAATCACAAAAAAAAGCCCTACAGACTGATTAAAAAAGTGGCACGAAGCACTTGATTATCTGAAAGTTTGACTCAAAAGTTAATATTAAGTGAATATTGTTTTCAAACTGACTAAGACCGACAAATTCCCTCTACCCTTTCTACAGCATACTTGCAGAATAATTAATGTGCCGACAATGTGTGCTTTTGTGTGTGCAGCCATGGCGGAGTTAGACTTGAGTCTGAGTGACGCTCTGACGGACAGCGCTCCACAGCAGGGTCCTGAAAGCTTGGTGGAAAGGGACTTTGTGGCTCAGTTGGAGGCAGAGACCTATGACGATCAGATCGGGGAGAAGGTTGGCAAGACAGACTACATCCCCTTGTTGGACAATGACGATGCAGGTGAGAAATACATTCACAAGGATAACGCATTTCAAGTGATTTTTCATCAAAACGTACGTTTCACATCGGTGTGTAATGGTTCATGAACTCAAAATAGGACCTTTTTGGTATGATGCAGAGGAGTAACAATTTCCCACATGGTACACGTTAAAGGGGAACATTATCACCAAACCTATGCAAGCGTCAATATATACCTTGATGTTGCAGAAAAAATACCATGTATTTTTTTAACCGATTTCCGAACTCTAAATGGGTGAATTTTGGCAAATTAAACGCCTTTCTGTTTATCGGTCTTTTAGCGATGACGTCAGAACGTGACGTCACCAAGCTAACACACCCGCTATATTCATTTTCACATTACAAACACCGGGTCTCAGCTCTGTTATTTTCCATTTTTTCGACTATTTTTTGGAACTTTGGAGACATCATGCCTCGTCGGTGTGTTGTTGGAGGGTGTAACAACACTAATATTGTTTGTATGGCAGCCCTGTATGACGTCACAGGGAAATGAATAGTGATTTCGAAGATAGCGAAAATGAGGCACTTTAAAGCTTTATTTAGGGATATCCCGGGACCGGTAAAATTTTTAAAAAAAATTCAAAAAATACAACAAGCCACTGGGAACTGATTTTTATTGTTTTTAACCCTTTTGAAATTGTGATAATGTTCCCCTTTAAGTGAAAGACAGGAAATATCACATATAATGTCATGCTTTTATTCGGTAAACAAAAACCGTACAGGAGTCATTGATAGTGAAAGTCAAAGTCAATCAATAAAGGTTTATTGATATAGACCTAAATCACAAGTGTCTCAAAGGGCTGCACAAGCCACAACGACATCAGATCCCACATAAGGGCAAGAAAAAATTCAACCCAATGGGATACAATGACAAACCTTGGAGGGGACCGCAGATGTGGGAAACCGCCCTCCCTGGGCGACCGGTGTAATGGATGTCGGGTGGATCTAGTTAACAGTGTGAGAGTCCAGTCCATAGTGGGGCCAGCAGTAGATCATCTTGAGTGGAGACAGGCCACCAGCGCAAAGACACCCCCAACCGATGCACAGATGAGTGGTCCATCCCGGGTCCCAAATTTGAAAAGCTAGCGCTTCATCTGTGGTCATCTAATAAGGAGAAGGGGGCAGAGCAGAAAAGAGACGGCACATCAACTGGTCTAAACGCTAGTGTATACAAATGACTTTTAAGATGGAACTTAAATGCTTCTACTGAGGTAGCTTCTCTAACTGAAAGTGCCAAGTAGAAGCCAGACCTTGTATATCAAATGTTTTGGTGCAAATAAAAAGATGCTTAAGGTAACTAAAAATTCCCGATCAGCGCAAACAGAAGGTGTGTTTATGACATTATTTTATTTTTAATTTTAGATACAAATAAACGATTATCAAAAAAATACAAATTTTCCCGGACGAGCCCCCAATTATGTTACGGTCTCCACAGCCGTTGTCTAAAGAAAACGGACGCATAAAATGGTGACGTGAGTTTCTGAAAGACTTCTTTTTATAGTAACCAATGTTCCTCAACTGTTGGTCTCATCTGTTTCTTTTAAAACCCTGAGCGTGATGAAAAAGGGTTTTACGTAATATGAACGGCAGACGCCCTTAAGTGCCTAATGATATCAGGCACTGCTGGACCCTCGCTGCCATTCTGGATCCCTTTGAATGTCATTCAGCCACAGGGCCCACAGTCTGAGCACAAACAGACTAGCGGCCTCTGCTTTGGATACACCAGCGAGCTGGTTGAATAGACTTAATCTCAGTAGAGTTATGTCCCCGCATTGAGCAATTACCATGCAGATGTTTTCAGAACCCCATAAGTGGGGTGGCATGGGGCTTAATTACTTAGTTTTTATTAATAGTAGTTATAACGGTGGGGACGAGGTGGCTCGTTTGGCAGAGCGGCCGTACCAGCAACCTGAGGGGTTCCTGCTTCAATCCCCGGCTTCTGCCCTTGCTCCTGATAGGTCTTGGTTCGAGCCTTGCATGGCCGCTCCAACCATCAGTGTGTGAATGGATGAATGTGGAAAGAGTATCAAAGTGCTTTAAGTAACTTGAAGTTAGAAAAGCGCTATACGAGTATGAACCATTAACCCATAATAATATGTGTTATTAATAGGCACCTTTCAAAGACACAATACAACTTGAAAAGTACAAAAAAAACATGTGCATTTATTAAAAATAATGTTTATTAATCATATCACATCATATCCCACAATAGCACACAAGCTAGTTTCCTTCATTGAACAATATTGCAGTCCAAAACGGAACATTTGTCAACATCAACAAGTATCAAATAATTATAGTTGCACATTATTCACACATGAAGTATTGTGACCACGATGTGTCGCTAAAAAAACATTATCCCTCCACATCAATTTAGACAGAATAAATAATAAATTAGTTACTGTTGTTTTCTGTTTGACTAATTTCACTCAAATGCCTACTGAAATGAGATTTTCTTATTTAAACGGGGATAGCAGGTCCATTGTATGTGTCATACTTGATCATTTTGTGATATTGCCATATTTTTGCTGAAAGGATTTAGTGGAGAACATCCACGATAAAGTTCGCAACTTTTGGTCGCTAACAGAAAAGCCTTGCCTTTTACCGGAAGTCGCAGACGATGACGTCACCCGTTGATGGCTCCTCACATAGTTTTTAATGGGCGCCTCCAACAAAAAGAGCTATTTGGACAGAGAAAACAACAATTTCCCCATTAATTTGAGCGAGGATGAAATATTTGTGTTTGTGGATATTGATAGCGACAGACTACCAGAAAAAAAAAAATAAAAAAATCAAGTTTAAAAAAAAAATGGATTGCATTGGGACGGATTCAGATGTTTTAGACATGATAGGATGATTTTGGGAAATCCCTTATATTTGTATTTTGTTGCTAATGTTTTAGTGAGTTTATTAGTACCTGATAGTCTGAATGGTGTATCCACGGGTGTGTTGACGCCAGTGTCTGATGGAAGTCGACGGCAGCTTTATGGACGGCACAAGCTCAGCTGATCTCCGGTAAGTGGTGACTTTTTACCACAATTTTCTCACCGAAAACTGCTGGTTGACAAGTGGTCGGGATCCATGTTCGCTTGACCGCTCTGATCCATAGTAAAGTTTAATCCCCGGGAATTTTAAAAAAGGAATCACCGTGTGTTTGTGTGGATAAAGGCTGAATCTTCCCAACTCCATCTTTCTACTTTGACTTCTCCATTATTAATTGAACAAATTGCAAAAGATTCAGAAATACAGATGTCCAAAATACTGTGTAATTATGCGGTTAAAGCAGACGACTTTTAGCTGTGTGTGTGCACAGCGCTAATATTTCCTAACAGTCCGTGACGTCACGCGTACATGTCATCATTCCGCGACGTTCTCAACTGGACACTTCGCGGGAAATTTAAAATTGCAATTTAGTAAACTAAACCGGCCGTATTGGCATGTGTTGCAATGTTAATATTTCATCATTGATATATAAACTATCAGACTGCGTGGTCGGTAGTAGTGGGTTTCAGTAGGCCTTTGACAAATCCTTTAAATCTATACAAAGTGGATCATACTAAGAGTAAGGTTCTCGCGGTTCTGTATAATGGACACGTTTCCTACAACCTCTGTTCCTCAAAAGTGCGTACTGCTAACGTTCTCTGCACATGGTAACTTAAGAGAATTATTTACCTTAATTGTTTCCAAACGGTGTCTGTAACAGCGCAGATAAACAGGTGATCAAACAAAACAAAAGTCATTGTCATGGACCAACTCACTGCGGAAGCTAGCTCTCCAATCAGCTAACGAGACGCAACAACTCCACGGTGACGTTTTGGTGAATTTTCAAAACTGAAACAACACAAAAGAATGCCATTATAAGTTAATAATAATATCACAGACACTTGTGATTGTGTGCATATTAGTGAACGCTGACAACATTAGCTTGATTACATTACGATAGCACGTACAATTTATGCATGAAAACACTAGTGCACATATCACACAGACAGAGACTACTGAAACCCACTACTACCCACCACGAAGTCTGATAGTTTATACATCAATGATGAATCATTAATATTGCAACACATGCCAATACGGCCTTTTTAGTTTACTAAATTGCAATTTTAAATTTCCGGGAGTTTTTTCTTGAAAACGTCGCATAATGATGACGTGTACGCTTGAAGGAAATATGAGCACTGCGCACACACACAGCTAAAAGTCGT
>NC_084625.1:39891054-39908554 GCF_033978795.1 Nerophis ophidion
CGGTGTCAAGCGAAATAAGTGGTCGCTGCGAAATGAGTGCCCAAGCGTGTCGGGGGATATATTTAGCGCCTTAAGAGCGAAAAATATACCCACCCTATTGTATACAGTGTGTATGGGATGGCTTGCCAAAATATTGCCCCTGTGGATTTGCTGATATTGTTAGCTATAACAGGTTATCCGCGGATCCTTAAAAAGTCTTAAATTCGTGTATCTAAAATGAAGGCCTTAAAAAGTATTAAATTGATTAGAAATTCCTAAAATGGTCTTAAATTTAGTACTCAATGGTCTTAAATTGTCGGGACATTTTTTTTATTTTATTTTTTCGGGGGCACGTCTTTGAGTAAAAGTTACGGCACGTCTTTGAGTAAAAGTGAGTGATTTCTCTTGAAGAGATACAAAGAAAAAATGAGTGAGCTGAAAAAAATAGAGGCAGAACTCGTGAATGAGAACAGCCAGCTGAAGCTTAACTGAGGCTCATTTGAGTGTGTGTTCAGTGTGTTGTTGTTGATGTTATAATACTGTTTTGCACTATTATTGCACTATTATTGACCAAATGTAATTTATTTTTACCCTCACCTCGGTTATTATGTTTTTACTGGCGTTGATGTTGATTTGTTTGTTTTGTCAAAGTTTTTGGATCTCTCAAGATTTTTGATAAGCTGTTTGGCAGAGTGGTGCTTATCAGTTTGTTTATTAATAAACATACAAAAAGTAAACTTGACTGATTGTCATTGAAGTTGTAGTACAGTGGGATCCCCAACCATCGCATATATTTATAGATTTTTTATTATTTTTTTCCGTCTTAAATTTCATTCAAGGTGCAGTAAAAAGGTCTTAAAAAGTCTTAAATTTGACTTGCTGAAACCTGCAGATACCCTGTGTAAGAAAAACCGTATCATACCAAGGTTACTGTGATATATATTGTCTTAGGCTAACAAATATGGGGAAACGGCAGGATGAAACAAATAAGATCAATAGTTTTCATTTTGGTGAGTTAAGCTTTTAAAAATAGTGGACGGTCTCTCTATCGCTACACACACACGTTGGTTTGTCAATGACGCCGCCCTGCCAAAAAACTGCTCGCCGCACCTGTGGACTGCGCAGGTGCGTGCATGCACACACCCCCCTGAGCACTTATTTCGGCTGGGCACAAATTTGGCTTGACACCGGGATTGAACTCAGGACTTTGGTATTGTGAGACACATGCACTAACCCCTGTATTTGTATTTGTTAAATCAAGACCATACAGTATGCAGCAGAACGCGCTTCAAGGAAAACTGCATTTTTCTTGTATTTTGTTGATCATCCCCAATCCTTGTCTGTGCGTTTTAAATAGTGAAAAATTGGTTGCAGAACACGGCTAACAATGCTAGTAGTGTTGTCCCGATACCAAAATTTTGGTACCGGTACCGCAATGTTTTTTAAAACTTTTTGGTACTTTTCGGTACTTTTCTAAATAAATGGGACCACAAAAAATTGCATTATTACCTTTATTTTAACAAAAAATCTTATGGTACATTAAACATATGATTGTTATTGCAATTTTGTCCTTAAATAAAATAAAAACTAGACAACTTTTCTTTTATCCGTAAGCAAGCAAACAAAGGTTTCTAATTTAGTCTGCTGACATATGCAGTAACATATTGTCATTTATCATTCTATTATTTTGTCAATATTAATAAGGTCAAGTGGTAGAAAATTCATTATTAACCTACTTGATTATTTAGTGTTAATATCTGATTATTTTCTCTTTTAACATGTTCTATCTACACTTCTGTTAAAATGTAATAATCACTTATTCTTCTGTTGTTTGATACTTTACGCGACTGGTCGATCTCGGAGCGTGTGTCAGTCGATCTCAAGCCAGGCATTAAAAAATATACATAAAAATGAGCAATCATCAATCATACCAAGACTTCACTTTCGTCAGTTGTTTGACATTCTCGGCAGCCGAGGATCTTGTGAGATGACGCTGGCTGCCGCGAGCTCATATTTAAGAAAAAAATCACTAACAGGGCGGACGCAGAGAAACACATTTTATTTCTAGAGACTCCGTACCTACTGTCAAAACTCTAAAGACCGACTGCACAGTTCCTGTCTTCACCATAAAAGACCTGTTTCATCCTGCCTGTTCTAACAAAATAAGAGTCTCAGAAAGCTAGCGTGCACAAGCTAGCAAGCTACGGAGTTTGATGCCAATGTATTTCAGCGACCGCTTTCTCACTTGCTTGCCCACCCGCACAGTCACTGACGTCACTCATCTGCTGCCAGACATTAAAGGGCCACACACATATGCTACTCTCATAACAAAGTGTTTAAAAATGAGTATGCAAGTTGGACAAATGAGATGCCAAATCCAACCACTTTCATGTGGTATTGGACAGAAAGGAGGACTTTTTTTTCCCTCCATTTGAAAATGCGGACGTTATCAGCACCACTGTCTAATTCCAATCAATGCAAGTCATCAGAATCAAATACACCAACTTATATTCTTGTCTTCCTGAAAGAAAGGAATCTGTGTGTGTTAAACATGCTTGTATTATCATTAAACACCATTAACTTGTTAACAAAAATGTCTCTTTCATAAATAAATAAATATAAATTATAAATAGGAATGAGGTAGATCTCCTCGACTTGGTCAATTGAAAAGTAGCTCACCTGCAGAAAAAGTGTGAGCGCCCCTGGTCTATGGCATTAAAGCTTGCCATCATTGCTCTGTTACTTTTGTCTAAATGGGGTGGTGGTCCAGCTATTTTACTTGAGATATTGATGGCGCGTCTGATGCGTTCAATTTTATCGGTATAAAAGAACGCAAACTCATTGCATTTCTGCATGGAATGTAGTTCGGCTGGTATTTGTGTTGGGGTGTTGGTCAGTCTGTCAACGGTTGCGAATAGGGTTTTGGCCTTATTAGTGTTGCTGTTTATGATATTGGAGAAGAATGTTTCTTTAGCACTTTTTAAGACTAAATTGCAGGCCTGGAGGCTCTCTTTATAGATGTCATGGTGAATATTAAGTTTTGTATTCCTCCAGATTCGTTAAAATAGTAATGTGTGTGTATATACTGTACGTTCCTTAGTGTAGTTAGTTTTACAGTGACTTCATTCAAGGGAATATCAACAAAACACCAAGGTGTTTTTGTTCACCTCTAAATCAAGACAGTTTTACAAATTTGGAAAACTAAATTGCAACATTTAGGGAGGGGAGCATAATGTGAAACTTTTACAAAAAGCACCAACAATTGAAATTGCATTGGACAAAGAGAACACAGTCTACCAAGTCAAATTATCTGTCAAACATTGCCAATAAAGCTCATTCTGATAATACAACAAACATGTATGCCATTATTAATAACTAATAACACATATTTGTTTTGATTATACATTACGCATTTGTTTAGCCTTTTTAAAATCCATGCATCATCATCATCAGCCGTTGTCAGTCCACTGCTGGACGAAAGCCTCAGCATGTTTCTGCCATTTGGCGTACTTTTCATGCTGGTTATTAGCCTACACCTTCCACGCTGGCTTGGAAGGGGTATTTTATATCAGAGATCCTTCTCCTAGACTAATTGCCTTACTGGGCTGTTGAACTTAGTCTGTCCTGTTTGTTGTCCGCGCCCCATTTACCCAGGGACCCGCTCAGCTTTATGGCGCTGACCGCCCGCCAGTCACAAGAGAAGGTGCAAACGGTTCTTTGTGTGCATTTTATAGACGTTAGTATGGACTCACTAACCCCACACACAACCTCCCATCTCATGCCTGGATGTAGTTTAACGTCATACCCAGGAGACCAAAATCCATGCATCATTGCATATCAAATAGATCATGATGTCATATATATGATGATTTCATATTGACCACGCTTATAGCCACGCCCCCACCGCCACTTACGTATTGGCAATCTAGGGAAAACTCTGTAATTTTTACAATATTTTGGTTATTGGAAGCAGAGCTGGCCCAAACCTTCATGGGGCACAAAACAAAATTTGATTTTGGGGCCCAATGCAACTTTTGATTTTGGGGCCCTCTATTTCTGATCTTAGGGCCCTCTGTTGCTTTAGAGGCCCTCTATTTCTGCCACTGATATTGATTGTTGATGGTTCACACACCTACTATAAACCAATTGTGGCTTTGGCAGTGTTGTTTACATTATTGTTAGCCTGGCATGTCTTTACATATATGTGACAAGTCATTTATAAATATATGATGGTGGCCCAGTAAAGAACATAATAATATCAATGCAATGATAACACAAATTTTATTATTTACAATGTCATTATTATCATAGAAATGGCCAACTCTTTCATTTTCGGTAACTTTAAAGGCTTACATTTTTTCTAACATGACTTGGTGAGAGCCCTCAATGAATACTTTGGGACAAATGATGATCCAGAACTTTATCTTTTTGAGCCTCACAATACGGAGGATGAGCTACAAGTTTTATAAGCGGAGTGCTAAGCAGATCTATTTACAGTGAAACATTATACAATCATGTAGCACTAATGCTGTAACAGGTATTAAACATTTCATCAACAAAATACGAGCATAATAAAACAGTGACTTACAAGGTCCGCTCTCACTGGGATGTCGACTGATGGGATGGTTGTATATTTCAGCACATTACTATTGTTTAATGTTTAGATGATGAATTCAACAGAATCCCCACTCAGATTTAAAAAAATAAATAAATAAATAAAAAGTTGCAATGAAACAAGCACCTTGCTTAGGTTTCTTAGTGATGTCATCCAGTTAAGAGCCAGTGTATCCACTGATTCAGTCAGTCTGGAATTTTAGTTGGTAGTGTGTGGAATTTCCAAGGTGCTTACTAAGTTTTTTTAGGAGATTGAGCAGCAGCAACTCCAGAAGCTATCGTACATCGTT
This sequence comes from Nerophis ophidion, assembly GCF_033978795.1. Classification (NCBI taxonomy): domain Eukaryota; kingdom Metazoa; phylum Chordata; class Actinopteri; order Syngnathiformes; family Syngnathidae; genus Nerophis; species Nerophis ophidion. Next base: position 39,895,938 of record NC_084625.1, read on the forward strand.
CCTCTGTGTTAGCTCCTCTAATAGCAATGTCACTATAGAGGTTATTATGCAGTTTAAAGCATGTAAATAGGGCATTGTTGGCATTTTTTTTCTTCTTCTATGATTGTCACACACACACATTAGGTGTGCCGAAAATATTCTCTGCATTTGACTCATCACCCTTGATCACCCCCTGGGAGGAGAGGGTAGCAGTGAGCAGTCACGTTAGCCGCACCCGAGAATTATATTTGTTTTTTAACCCCCAATTACCACCCTTGATGCTGAGTGCCAAGCAGGGAGGTAATGGCTCCCATTTTTACAGTCTTTGGTACGACTCGGCCGGGGTTTGATCTCACAACCTACCGATCTCAGGGCGGAGACTCTTACCAAGAGTGCTTTATAGGGGAATTAGTGGAATCGCCAATACCTGCATTGATTACTGCCTCTTGTTAGCAGTTTATTGAGATTTAGAGCACACAGACAAAGGAAAACCATGTGTGTTCTGGTCTCACATAAATATTGTGAATGATTGGTAAAGTCATTTTTTCTTGTCACTTTCCTTGACGTTAAATATGCCATTTCTATGAAAAATATTCTGTCTGTGTTGACGTGTTGTAATATTAACTTCATCATTGTTGTCACGAAGCAGCAACATGACTACTAAGTAGGGGTGTAACGGTACGTGTATTTGGATTGAACCGTTTCGGTACGGGGATTTCGGTTCGGTTCGGAGGTGTACCGAAGGACACGGACATATTAAGTAGCACCGCACGTTGTGTAAACAATGCACACCAAGGCACCATGAATTGATTTACGTGGACCCCAACTTATTCGGGTGTTACCATTTAGTGGTCACTTGTACGGAATATGTACTGTACTGTGCAATCTGCTAATAAAAGTTTCAGTCAATCAAAAAAACAACACATGGCATGCTAGCAACGACTGGGCTATGATAGACTGACCACACCTCCTCTTTTCACCGGATATGTCCTCTTTGCGAGGCTGTCCAGGTGGAGTTTCTTAAATGCCTTGAATGTCCGACATTTTAAGTTAGGGTTGCGTGTATTTTCAATGTACGTTCAGGGTTAAGAAGGGGTTAAATACAAAAAAAAGTGCTGCACGCAGCAACATTCGTGAGGGAGGGGAAGAGAGCGAGAGAGTTTTGATAAACGCGCATGCTTTTCCAGGCTCTGCTTTTTACCCATAGATTTATCAGATTTTATTTTTTATTATCTATAGCAGGGGTGTCGAATGTGTGCCCCGGAGGCCATTTGCGGCCCACAGCTAATGTTTTAAAGGCCCACGGCCCATTCTAAAAATACAATTAAGATAAACAAAAACATAAACAAAATATGAAATAAAAAAAGCTTAAAGGCTAAATGTAATTTAGAAAAAGTTGCAACGTTGACTAATAAAACAAAGCTGTTTTTTTTCTTTCAAACTGTCATTGCTCATAACATAATATTGAATCAAAATCAATGTTATTATGAATTATTGACCTATCCAAGTTTCCGATTACTTCACATCAAATATTCCACCCCAAAAATATTTTTGGTGGAAGATTTAGCAAATTTGTTAAACAAATAATCCCATAAATTATATTTTGTTGTTTTCTTACTGTACCGAAAATGGTCCGAACCGTGACCTCTGAACCGAGGTACGTACCGAACCGAAATGTTTGTGTACCGTTACACCCCTACTACTAAGTAATAACACAACAATACAACCTACACTCGCTTGCTAATGGTTCTTAATAAAAGCATTCAGTGCTAACCTGGATTCATTGAGACCAGGGGTCGGCAACCCAAAATTTTTTAAGAGCCATTTTGGACCCAAATAAGTAATAAATAAATTCTGTCTGGAGCCGCCAACAATTAAAAGCCTTATATTAGTGTTCTAATGAAGGCAACACATAATGTACGTGTCTATATTAGCTACTGTATATCCTTGAATTGCAGCCGGGGCTCTAATTATTTAAAACCTCTTCTCACTCCTGCATATATCAAAGGCATGCGGTAAAAGTAAGCATGCGCTAAGTATTTTAAAACCTCTTCTCACTCCGGCACTTACCAAAGGTATGCAGTAAAAATTTGAGTGTGATGTAAGCTTGGACCTTAAATCCTACTGAATAGCTCCTAATCTTCTTCCTTTTATGCGATTTCAAATTACCGGTATTGAAATCAGCCTCATCCATTTTGAAAATTATAACAGGGGAAGTGTCACTCGTGACGTCATGAGTTTGACCAGGCGGTAATACTAAGCATGCGCTAATTATTTTGGGAAGCGAGTTTGACCCGGCAGTAATTCAAAGCAGGCGCATACTATATGCCCTGTGGAAATTCAAAGAAATATGGTATATTAGCCTACTATCAAAGGTTGACACGAATCTTCGTTGACAGAAATGTTAAATTTAAATTTTATTCTACACATTTTTGCAACATTGGAAATCATTAGTAAAATGGAGGCTACTCAGACGTTGCGATAACTTCTGGAAATTACTAATTCGGAATGGCCAAAGGTATAGATGTGTCCAAGTTAAAGGAAACGGCAGGCTGTCTTCTTCTAATGGATTTATTACAATCTTTGCAAGCTGTGTAACGTTTTCTGTGGGCTGGAACAACATGGCACACTAACAACTATGAGAAATGCAGCCAATATTACATACAGATAATGTATCATGAACCAGGCGAATATAAATTATATACACAGAGACTAGAATGAAAATCAGCACCTCCAAGTCAGAGTCAATGGTTCTCACCTGCAAAAGGGTGGAGTGCCGTCTCCGGGTTAGAGAGGAGACCCTGCCCGAAGTGGAGGAGTTCAAGTACCTTAGAGTCTTGTTCACGAGTGAGTGAAAAGTGGATCATGAGATCGACAGGCGGATCGGTGCGGCTTCTTCAATAATGCAGACGCTGTATCGATCCGTCGTGGTGAAGAAGGAGCTGAGCCGGAAGGCAAAGCTCTCAATTTACCCGTCGATCTACGTTCCCATCCTCACCTATGGTCATGAGCTTTGGGTTATGACTAAAAGGAGAAGATCACGAGTACAAGCGGCCGAAATGAGTTTCCTCCGCTGGGTGGTGGGCTCTCCCTTAGAGATAAAGACAGAGATAGCCATCCGGGAGGAGCTCAAAGCAAAGCTGCTGCTCCTCCACATCGAGAGGAGCCAGATGAGGTGGTTCAGGCATCTAGTCAGGGTGCCACCCGAACGCCTTCCTAGGGAGGTGTTTCGGCAACGTCCGACCGGTAGGAGGCCACAGGGAAGACCCAGGATACTTTGGGAAAACTATGTTTTCTGGCTGGCCTGGAAACGCCTCGGGATGCCCCGGGAAGAGCTGGACGAAGTGGCTGTGGAGAGGAAAGTCTGGGCTTCCCTGCTTAGGCTCTGTCCCCGCAAGCCGACCTCGGATAAGCGGAAGAAGATGGATGGATGGATGGATGGATACACAGAGGATATAAGTAAAGAAAACTAAATTAGCTCAAATAACCTACAATTGAGGCATAAGGATGCAATATGTACATACAACTAGCCTAATTAGCATGTTAGCATGGATTAGCTTGGAGTCACGCATTGACCAAATATGCCTGATAAGCACTCCAGCAAATCAATAAAATCAACAAAGCTCATCTTTGTGCATTCACGCACAGCATAAAACATTTGGTGGACAAAATGGGACAAAGAAGGAGTGGTATAAACACATCTTTCTGTGGAAGCATCGAAGAAAGTTGTACATGTTAACAAACTACGATGAGTTCAAGGATCGCTGAAATTATTAGGACAAAAAGGTGCTTGCCAAATGCTCTCATCAGTTAAGCATGTATAACATAAACAGTGGGATTTCTCACAATTAGGAAGGTTTGTGTCATGTTTGTTCACCTACAGAAAATATATTCAAACAAAAAATATATTGTTTTCCATTTTCACACAACTCTGAAAGAGGTCCAGGGAGCCACAAAGGTGGCACTAAAAAGCCGCGGGTTGCTGACCCCCAATTTAGACCACCAGAAGAAAGATGTACCAATGTTTCATTGTCATTGTGGTCAAAATATGCAAGCAAATTAGTACAGCAGCTCTGCTAGCTAAGAATATACAATATCATTAATGAAATAAAAATATGGACATTGGGAGGAAACCATGTCAACAACGTTGGTGGTATAGGCACGAACATCCTCTATATCGCTATCCATTCTACTTATCATGTCTGTGGCTAAAGTCATGAGTACATTTACAAGTCATTGTGAGTTTTGGTTTCAGTTTTGTCGACAACCGCTTGCGTCGACATGAGTCAGCCAGTCAGAGGCAACGGCGAAGTGGGATTTATTACTTTTTTAATTAATTCCTTGCTGTCAGATGGAAAGTAATATGTTCATGTGTTTGTGCACACAGATACTGCTTTGGGAAATGGACAACAGCAAGCTCAGGGCGTGCAAAAGCCTGGTAAGAACATTTTCACACTTTCCTCTGACACTCGTCATACTGTTTGTCTCGCTCCATTATCTGCATTCACTTTTGATAGATGTACACTATTTTTTCTGTTCCTTTTGTTGAATGTTTGTGCGTGAATACAAGCAGGAGGGTCAACATGCAACAAAAAATATCTGCTCAGCTGAAATTAAATACAAGGGTTGTTCAAATAAGATGGGACTTATCCAACCAGGAAATCAATGATATATATGGACATATAAAATAATACAATATTGAAAAGAAGAAGAACAAGTAACATGGTCGCAGTCAGACCTGGCTGCAGAAAAATATTTAAGGGGAAGCATAAAATGTTTTCGAATGCTTGTCAAAGCTGCATTGCTTGGGCTTTGTCTGTCCACAAAGGACTACTACCGTATTTTTTGGATTATAAATTGCAGTTTTTTTCATAGTTTGAGCGTTGAGAATGCGTCATATACTCCGGAACGATTTATATGTGAAGTTATTAACACATTACCATAAAATATTAAATAATAATATTTATCTCATTCGCGGAAGAGATGAGGAAAATGTCAGCAATCGTCACACTCATGTCAACCAATAAGAGGTCGGCGGGGAAGGGTCATGGCAGAAGTGCATTGTGGGTCATGGAATGCTAACTGCAAATGCTATATGCTACTGCTGTAGCTATTAAAATGGATCATTTCAACGTTGGCGGTAACTTATAAAAAACTGAGCAGGGCTGAACAAAAATGGCACTGAAAAGGAAATCATGTACTGCAGATTACAAGCTGGACGTAGTGAAATATGCAGCAGAAAACAAAGCGGCGCACACTTTTGGAGCTGGCAGAGTTGTTTAGAAGCGACATCGAGGAAGAAGATTTAAAGGCCTACTGAAATGAGATTTTTTTATTTAAACGGGGATAATATTGCTATATTTTTGCTGAAAGGATTTAGTAGAGAACATCGACGATAAAGTTTGCAACTTTTGGTGCTGATAAAAAAGCCTCGCCTTTACCGGAAGTCGCATACGATGACATCACAAGGGTGAGGGCTCCTCACGTCCTCACATTGTTTGTAATGGGAGCCTCCAGCAGCAAGAGCTATTCGAACCGAGAAAACGACAATTTCCCCATTAATTTGAGCGAGGATGAAAGATTTGTGGATGATGATATTGATAGCGAAGGACTAGGAAAAAAAATATATAATAAAATAAAATAAAAAGCGACGGCTCCGGGCGGCGGCAGTGTGAGCATTTCAGATGTAATTAGACACATTTACTAGGATAATTCTGAAACATCCCTTATCTGCTTATTGTTTTAATAATGTTTTAGTGAGATTGTAAAGACTTACCTCGAGGTCGGATGGCTGGGGTGAACACGCAGTGTCTCAGAGAGAAGCCGAAGAGCCACGCTCACAGCTGCCTTTTAAACAGCTACTGCAGGAGGAAGAATAATCCAATGACGTCTCCGGTAAGATATATATCACAATGTTCCCATCTAAAAACATGCTGGTTGACGTAGAGAAACATGTTTGCTTGACCGCTCTGTGTTAAAAACAAAGAAACACCGGCTGTGTTTCAGTGCTAAAGACAGCTGCAATACACCGCTTTCCACCAACAGCATTGTTCTTTATAGTCTCCATTATTAATTGAACAAATTGCAAAAGATTCAGCAACACAGATGTCCAAATTACTGTGTAATTATGCAATGAAAAGAGACGACTTTTAGCCGTAACTGGCGCTGAGCTAATATTTCCTGACAGTCCGTGACGTCACGCTCACGCCTCATCATTCCGCAACGTTTTCAAAAAGAAACTCCGCGGGAAATTTAAAATTGCAATTTAGTCAACTAAACCATCCGTATTGGCATGTGTTGCAATGTTAATATTTCATCATTGATATATAAACCATCAGACTGTGTGGTCGGTAGTAGTGGGTTTCAGTAGGCCTTTAATCGGATTTATCGATTAGGAGTGACAGATTGTTTGGTAAACGTATAGCATGTTCTATATGTTATAGTTATTTGAATGACTCTTACCATAATATGTTACGTTAACATACCAGGCACTTTCTCCGTTGGTTATTTATGCGTCATATCGCCTGTTGTTCACTATTCTTTATTTATTTTAAATTGCCTTTCAAATGTCTATTCTTCGTGTTCGATTTTATCAAATAAATTTTCCCCAAAAATGCGACTTATACTCCAATGCGACGTATATATGTTTTTCCCCTTCTTTATTATGCATTTTCAGCCGGTGCAACGTATACTCTGGAGCGACTTATACTCCGAAAAATGCGGTACATGTAAGACAAACAACTTTATATTCATGGTTATTGTAAATATGAGTTCAAACCAAGTCATACCAAAGACTATAAAAATGGGACACATTACCTCCCTGCTTGGCACTCAGCATCAAGGGGTGGAATTGGAGGTTAAATCAGCAAAAATTATCCCTGGGCGCGGCCACCGCTGCTGCCCACTGCTCCCCTCACCTCCCAGGGGGTGAACAAGGGGATGGGTCGAATGCAGAAAACAAATTTCACCACACCTCGTGTGTGTGTGACAATCATTGGTACTTTAACTTTACTTTAATATATATTAGCCCTGTGATCCTGGACTGCAAGGGAGCAGAACAGCTGGAAAGCTGTAACAACTACATTATTACTTGTCACTCTTTATAACTCCTTGTGCAGATCTGACCGCTCATTATTTAAATGTTTACCTAAGTTTGAAGCAAAAATGCTAATACTCATCGCCACATTTGGCGAGGCGTGTTTTAAAGCAACACTTGCAGCGCGGCGCCTCCTTGTTTAAAGCGTCACCTTTATTGTTAGTTTTGAAGCCCAAATACTCCCACATTGCGCTTCATCACCCTCTTTATTCACCAGCAAAATTGCCGCTTTTTTGCTATTCTTCCTCTCCGCGTTTCATTGTCTGTATGCACATTGTGTGTGCGTTTTGACACGCTCAACATCTTGCGCCTCGGCTCTGTAATCCCCACTGTGGATGAAAAAACGGTACCTGTATTTTTCAAAGGTACAGTTTTCAATGAAATAGTACCACAGTACTTTATCAGTACCGGTATACCGTACAACCCTAGGCGGCGAGAATCAAATTTTAGCACACAATCAGTTTCAGGTGCAACATTGATAGCAGCAAATAATAGATTTGACATACAGCTGTGTTGTTCTCACGATCGATGGTGACTCCCCTGCTGATGGCATCATAGCAGTAAAAATGAAAAGTGTTCTCTTCACTGTCTTCCAGGTGTAAACATGTTTAGATGGGGAACATGTTAAATCCACTCATTTTGGTTTTGGTGGTGACTTCTTTATCTCGCAAGGAGAAGCATCCGATTGGATCTCGTTCATAACTAACCTCCACCCCAAAGAGCTGTGATTGGACATATTCCCGACTTGTCTCATCCATCGACAAGACAAAACTACTTCATACTAAAATATGATTGCATTTTGTTTCTGTCAACTTTTTTGTCTCGTATTTATACTTTTAACATGTCAGTTAAAGGCCTACTGAAACCCACTACTACCCACCACGCAGTCTGATAGTTTATATATCAATGATGAAATACTAACATTGCAACACAATACGGCCTTTTTAGTTTGCTAAATTGCAATTTTAAATTTCCTGGGAGTTTCGTCTTGAAAACGACGCGTAATGATGACGTGTACGCTTGACGTCACGGGCTGTTAGGAATATGAGCGCTGCACACAAACACAGCTAAAAGTCGTCTGCTTTAACGGCATAATTACACAGTATCTTGGAGATCCGTGTTGCTGAATCTTTTGCAATTTGTTCAATTAATATTGGGGGAGTCAAAGTAGAAAGATGGAATTGGGAAGCTTTAGCCTTTAACCACACAAACACACTATGATTCCTTGTTTAAAATTCACGGAGGTGAAACTTTACTATGGGTCACAGCGAACATGGATCCCAACCGAATGTCAACCAGCAGGTTTACGGTGAGAAAATTGTGGTTAAAAAGTCGCTTCTTACCGGAAAAAAAGCTGAGCTTGGACCGCCGATAAAGCTGCCGTCGACTTCCCTGAGACACTGCGCGTCAACACCCGGCCGTGGACGTACACTTCCGACTATCAGGTACTGTTAAACTCACTAAAACACTAGCAACACAATAGAAAGATAAGGGATTTCCCAGAATTATCCTAGTAAATGTCTCTAAAAACCTACGAATCCGTCTCAATGCAATCGCGTTTTTTTTTTCTAGTCCGTCGCTATCAATATCCTCAAACACAAATCTTTCATCCTCGCTCAAATTAATGGGGAAATTGTCGTTTTCTTGGTCCGAATAGCACTTTTTGTTGGAGGATCACATTAAAATCAATGTGAATATATGAGGAGCCATCAACTTGTGACGTCATCGTCCGCGACTTCCGGTAGAGGCAGGGCTTTTCTGTTAGCACCGAAAGTTGCAAACTTTATCGTGGATGTTCTCTACTAAATCCTTTCAGCAAAAATATGGCAATATCGCGAAATGATCAAATATAACACATAGAATGGACCTGCTATCCCCGTTTAAATAAGAAAATCTCATTTCAATAGGCCTTTAATTGTGTTATCGTTTTAGTCAACGTGCCTTTGTTTTGATTACTTGTCATTCTTTTTTTTTACCTGCTCCAATGTATTAAAAACCGTCTAGAATTTTACCGCATTTTATCATTATACCGTTAATCGTTACATCCCTCATCATCTATCTACTCAATCATCCATATTGTTGACAGATGTGTTACCGCACTGTGTGGATAAAATTGTCCTTCCTGATTCATTCATCTTCAAATGTTCTCTTCTTAGCTGGCGACTCTCTGTTGTGCGGTTGAAGTGTACAAAGCATTTTTTCTTTGTTTCACTACGTCACACTCAAGCTAGCCGATGTTTGATAATCATACTCTTCGAAATAGAAGCTTCGACAATGTATAAGACGTGTCCGATATCAGCAAAAAAAAAAAACAAGTATCGGCTTGCTTCTAAGTAGTACTTGTGCAAAGCTGGACTGCCAGTTAACAACTAAATGTTCTCCAATAAACACACAAGGTTGGTTGTTTATTTTATTTTTTTCAAGTAATTTACTAAAGGTAATCATGGTGGCTATAGGCTACAAGGGGCTGGCAGCTACTCAACAGCTAAGCACACAATAGCACACGAGCGAGACATACGGAGTAAGTGGCCTTATTGCAGTCTACAACATCACATTTGTCAATTTAAATGTTTATAATATAAGACATATAATCTGTGTTGGCCCTGTGATGAGGTGACGACTTGTCCAGGGTGTACCCCGCCTTCCGCCCTGAATGCAGCTAAAATAGGCTCCAGCACCCCTCGCGACCCGAAAAGGCACAATCGGTAGAAAATGGACGGATGGATGATTTAAATACAAATAATATAATTACAGGTGTATATTATTATAAAGTCTACAAAGCATAAGTTTATCAGAATGTATTCAGTAACAAACAAGCTTTATTTAACAAATTACTGTAGTGGTGAGGTATTGCCATGAACAATTACCACTCCACTTCAACTAAAACACAGCTTAACGCCATTCCAGACTGTTGACAATAAATATATCTGCCATTGTTCTCGGTTTGACTAATTTCATTTGCTCAAACCTTTTCCAACATTCCACACTGCAAAATGATAACAGTATGTACAATTTTCAATTGGTATCGGATCCATATCGGTATCGACCAATGATCAAGGATTCAATATTGGTATTGTATCTGAAGTGGAAAACCCCCTCCTTTTTATAGTGTCTTTTTTTGTCACTTTTATAAATCCTACTACTGTATTTGTGAGAAGGGAGAGCTTGGGAAAAGTAATATATACACATTGTTTAAAAAAAAGAAAAAAAAGGATTTGCAGTGATCTCATAGTAAAAATCAATCTTACACACTTTAATCAACGGATAACAGTCCAACGAGACCACGTACAAGTACAAATCCCTCATAATCGTTGTTGGGTACTTTAGTTACAGTGTGAATAAAGACTTATTAGTGTCACATAATTAATAGTTGAGTGACGATGGCGCTACAGAGGATAGTATGAAAAAGTATTGTCTTCTCTTCTACTTTACTAACACTTTGTTTTACAAAGCACTGACAAAGCACAGTAGTATAATTATTGATTGTGATTACTACTTTTTATCCTTTATTTGGATCTTTGGCCAGGACAAAGCCAAAAATACTAATAATTAATACATATTTATAATGACATACACAGCAATCGTAATAAGACATTATACAGTTTTACCAGTCTTAATGTCCACAATGTGTTTAAAGTCCACTAATTTGCCAAAGTGTTGGTCCAACGTGACTCATTACCGACATCAGTATAAATACCCAAGCTGTTTTGCCGTGGTATTGTCACAATATTTTCATGGGCTGCCCAGTAAAGCATAAACAAAACAATCTGATACAGTGTTGAGCTGAGCTGATAGTGAGAATAGTTGACTAACCTCCTTGCTGAAATATTCACAAACTGGTGTTAGTGCATGAGGCTGCTTGTTGCCTAACTTAAGAGTTTGGTGTTTTTAAGCATGTAAATAATTAATATGCATGTTATCTCCTGATGCATTTTAATGATGAAACAGTAGTGTCATGGTAACAGAGCTCAAGTATGCATGTGCTGAAAGTCATCATCTCTGTCATAATACTGATACATGAATATTTCATCTCATATCACTGACACCTGAATATATTATTTCTATTATAATACTAATACATAGATAAATATTATCATTATATCACCAATACATACATACATAATTTCTACTAAAATGGTCTTACAAAACCATTGAAGTTGGCACATTGTGCAAATGGTAAATAAAAACAGAATACAATGATTTGCTAATCCTTTTCAATTTATATTCTATTGACTAAACTGCAAAGACAAGATATTTAATGTTCAAACTGAAAAACTTTTTTTTTTTTTGCAAATCATTAACTTATAATTTAATGGCAGCAACACATTGCAAAAAAGTTGGCACGGGGGCATTTTTACCACTGTGTTACTTGGCCTTTCCTTTTAACAACACTCAGTAAACGTTTGGGAACTTATTTTATGCTTCATATTGTGCCACACATTCTCAATGGGAGACAGGTCTGGATTACAGGCAGGACAGTCTACTACTCACACTATTTTACTATGAAGCCATGCTGTTGTAACATTTGGCTTGGCATTGTCTTCCTGAAATAAGCAGGGGCGTCCATGATAATGTTGCCCGGATGGCAACATATGTTGTTCCAAAACCTGTGCAGTATGTACCTTTCAGCATTAATGGTGCGTTCACAGATGTGTAAGAGACCGGACAGAACCCTGTTAGGTCGCCACATGGGCAGCGCCTTGTAAAAGATGGGAAAAAGAAAAATCTGCAGGGAGGGGAAAAAGTTACTCCCAATTTGTGGGAAAAGAAAAAAAACCTCAGCCTACATGAATATATCAGCTCTATTATATTACATAATTATAGCATATGTTATAATACTGAGAAATGAATATATAATTTTTATAATACCGATGACTTTATAATCTCTAGTATAATACTGAAACATGAGTATATGATATTTATGATACTAAATTAATATATCATATATATATTATAATTCTGACATGAATATATCATTTCTTACATAATACAGATACATTAATATATCGTAATTATTATAATAGTGATATACACGGTAAATGGGTTATACTTGTATAGCGCTTTTCTACCTTCAAGGCACTCAAAGCGCACTATTTCCACATTCACACACACCTTTACACACACATTCACACACTGGTGGTGGGAGCTGCCTTGCAAGGCGCTCACCAGGACCCATCAGGAGCAAGGGTGAAGTGTCTTGCTCAAGGACACAACGGACCTGACTAGGATGGTAGAAGGTGGGGATTGAACCAGTAACCCTCAGATTGCTGGCACGCCCACTCTACCAACTTCGCCACACCGTCCCCATCTGTATAGTGATACTGATACATGAATATATCATCTCTATGGTAACACTGATACATGATTACATTATCTCTATTATAATACTGTTACAGAACTATGTAATATATATTATAATACTGATACATGGATATATCATCTATATTGTAATAACGATACGTGATCATATTGGGCCTACCGAGGATGTTGTAGTGGTTTGTGTTGTGGTTTGTGCAGCCCTTTGAGACACTAGTGATTTAGG